>NC_056474.1:32705770-32819954 GCF_008729295.1 Plectropomus leopardus | reverse complement strand
TCCGTTTTGGCCAATCGATAAGCCGGGTTTTCTTCTTCCTCATGTTTTTTTTTCTTCCTGGACAGTGCTCGTTTCAGGCAATACCGCCCCAAATGAGCAGCTATTGTAACTGCGTGAAGTTGTCCAGGTGGTTTGGTCTGCTTTCAAAAGTGCAGTGTGAAAGTGAACCAAACCAAATTAAGGTGTGAAATTTTTCAGCATTCCCCGCCCAATGGAACCGAGTCCCCCTGTCTATCCTGGTGTGCACTTCCATATATAGTGGTTGGACAACAAGCCAGTTGCCATGACATCCTCTGCCTATGGCACTGAACCTCAGGACACACGCAGAAGATGCTCCAAGAAAGACAAAAGGTTTGTCCAGGTGTCAAGGCCACTGGCAATTGCTGAGTTCAACACCAACATGGGTGGTGTTGAATTGGTTGACCGAATGTTGAGTTTCCATCTTCCAGAGATGGTGGACTAAACACATGCATCAAGATGTCACAGATCCGGCTGCAAGAGCAAAACATAGGTGATGTGCACAAAGTGCAAGGTGTTCCTTTGTGTTTCCAAGAAGGGAAATTGCTTTTTGAAGTATCATACCAAATAAGTACAACAAGGCAAGGCAAAACAAAACAAAAGTGATGATGGACAGTTATGTGGATGTTAAATCCTGGTATTTTCTTTGGGACTAACTGATTGCCATCAAGGTTCAGTTTCACATACGACGTTCTGATGTCCACTGTGGACACATGATATATTCAAAGCACAACAAAGCAAAAAAACAAAAGTGATGTTGGACAGTTATGTGGATGTCCACTGTAGTGGACACGATATCTTAAAAACAAAAACTTGTTGTTTTCAGTATTCTAATTACCTTACAAGGATTGGGGAATTTTAAAAAAATGTAATGTGACGATTTTTTTTTTCCTGGTAGTCAGGAGGATATGTGTGTGTGTGTGTGTGTGTGTGTGTGTGTGTGTGAGAGGTAGCATTAAAGTGACCACCACAGCTCATCTTCCAGTCACACTGTGACACAATTCATGTTTTAGAACTGTTTTGAATATTTCTAAATCAAATAAAATCAGCACAGATGAAATGTGAATCTGAGCTGCTCTCTGAACAGGTAAAGGTAATATAAGACATACACAGACTAAAAAACAACCTCATGATACCAAACAGTGGGTAAGTCTGCACTACTGAGCAGACAGGACACTGCCATCTCTGTCTGGATGAGAAGTTGTGTCTAATATTTTGACTTTGACAGTTCAATTTAACGCTGTTTCTTTTCCAGATTTTTCCGTCCTCTGTGTGATAGTCAAACACTGCTCTCTGAATGATTGCCCCGTGAAAGCCTCAGTATAAATCTCTCCTAAAGAAGCCTCTCTGAGAGATTCATTGTGCAGCTGAGGATATAAGGTAGAAATATATTGTCTCTGAGTTTGATGATGGATCTCTGTAACTGAAGGCTGTTATGGAGGAGGCTGCATGGTTACTGATTATCCATATCACAGTGATGTTCTCTACTGCTGGGGTTGCAAAGCTCACAGATTCAGTAAAATACATGTTATGTCGCAAAGTATGCTAGTATTGTGCTTTTTTTTCATTTGTGCAAGTCCACCCGCATCTTGAATGTTGACATTAGTTATAGAGACCAAAACTGATTTATTTATTTCATTTATTTCTGCTGTAAAGTTGGGCATTTTAAAATAGGGGTTTATGGGGATTGACTCAATTGCTTAGCCCCTGTTCCTGCTTGCTTTACATACACACACACACACACACACACACACACACACACTCACACATACACATACATAGTGTCACAAAATAGTACAAGTACTTAAAATTTGTAAGGAGTGCAACACTTTAACAAATGTACTTGAGTGAAGGGACCCAATGTGAGCTGATGCAAATATGAATCAGGCACACAACACTGTGTGATGCAGGACATAAAGGCACCAACCTCGTGTGCAACCCCAATGTTATGTCTCCATTTAAAAATAAAAGACAAAAGAAGACAAATACCTGACAACCAATTAATTTGATGGAATTAGAGTTGAAGTTAAACAACTCTAATTCCCCCACCACTTTAATACACTTTACAAGTATTGATCAGATGTAGCAGCAGTTCATGCAGCCACAGAGCCAAGGATCAAAGAGGGGGAAGTATTCAGCCATGCTCCTTTTATTGAAGGTCCTTAGTGTTGATTGGCAAAGTGGAAGCATGTGGGAACCAATCAGCAGACTGACTGAACTGCACAGTGTACAATTAATCAGGCTGTTAGCACCTGAAGAGAAAAGAGAGAGAGAGAAAACACAATACAAAAGGTACTCTGTTCCTGTCTGTCATGTAAAATTGCCACCCTTATAAGTCTAAACATAATGTTTGGAACTCTCACAGCTAACTACATCTTACAAAACTGCACAGCATGTGATAAAGCATCAGCATAACATTTTCAGAACCCCTTTTATGGCTGATTTCAAGATTGTACTCTTGGACAATCAGGGACCAGTGCATAAGATGCTGATTATGATTGTACATTCTGGAGAGGAACCCAAGAGAATTATGATCAGTGAAGACTTTGATAGGTTTGACACTGGACCCAAGGTAAACCTCAAAATGTTGTAGGGTGAACAGAAATGTGAGAGCTTCCTTCTCGGTGGTGGAATACTTAATCTGTTGGTTTTTTTTTTTAAACTTCTGTGAAAAGTAAATCAAAGGATGGTGACGAGGATTACTGTAAAAGGACAATATGCTTTCCCATTGTTGATATCATACTTGGAGAGTTAGAAAAACATTTCTCTAGTGATAACTGTAACCTAATGAGGTAAACTTTTGACACACTGACCCCTGTAAAAATGAAAAAGGTCACTACCAAACCATCACCTCCCTGGAAGAATGAAGAGATTAAAAAACTAAAGAGATATTGTCAAATTGCAGAGAGAAGCTGGAGAACTCACTTATCAAATTTTCCTTGAACAGCTGACTATCTGTAATAATGTACACTTTTTAGTAATACTCAATACTGTTCAAGTGATTTTCTCATAATGTGGCATATGGATCAATTACATGCAATTTTCCAGATTTCCTGTTGTGCTGTTTTTAATGGACTATTGCTGGTCATTAAAGTATATAAACCTATATGCAACTTTGTGGGTATGTTGGTAAGGGTGTCAGAGTGCTATGTGCATGTGTATTTTTTACTGTGTGTGTGTGTGTGTGTGTGTGTAGCTAAAATACAAAAAACTCAAATCCATGCACCTGACTGTCCAAAGTAAATCCCATGGTTTGCAGCATAAATTCATACATTATATATTGCAAGACTCTCAAGATAAAACAATGGCTTCAATATTGTAGAATTTACTATTTTGGAGTTAATTCAGTCGTGTTGTGTGTGTGTGTGTGTGTGTGTGTGTGAGTGTGTGTGTGAGAGAGAGAGAGAGAAAGAGAGACTGAGATAGAGAGAAAGAGATGAAGATAAAAAGAGTGATTCCGATAGGTGTTGCTCGCCTGTTTTTTTATCAGTCATCCTGATTCTTTTAAGTCGCATACAAAGAAAATAATTAAAATCCATTAAGTGACAAAGTGATTGATCCACATATCAATAGTCCTTTGAATTAGTTATATGCATTACCTCTGCAACCATCATAATAACACAGGAACCTGTAGTGCTGCAAAGGCGCGGAAAAAAATATATACAAGTCACCCCGATCTTTGTTTCCATTGGTGTATCTTTAGCAAAACTTCATAGCCAGCTCCAGAGATGTTCATTCTGGTGGCAGCAGCTATGAAGCGTTGGTTCAATATAGAATAAGCTACGGAGCAGGCCCTGCACTCTGACAGCGAGGCAGAAAGAGAGTAGGCCAGCTGTAGCCTCTCTACCACTCCATCAAATATGGACAGTGAATGGGAACTCCCCCTCAATTCCGGCTCTGAGGACAGTTCCGTTGATGAAAATGATGGCAACATGGAGGAGACAGCGGGTCAAGAGTGGACAGCAAAGAATGACTGGGTCTGTTCACCATCACATGCTGAAATATGCCAGTACATCCCAGTCTCCTGTCTGCCACTGGGACCAACACAGTACGCTCTAAGATGAAAATCTTGCTAGACTTAAGTATATTTAAAAAAAGAAAAGAAAATAGTGCAAAGCTGGACCAGGGGGATAATTCTCTACAATGAGAATGGCTCTTAAAATGTGTAACTGGCTTTTCCTAAACAGTTACTGATTAAAATTGGTTTTTAAGTTTAAATAACTAGAGGTTCCCAGAAATTGTAATAGGTTGAAATGAAACTGAAGAACCTGAGAGAACCTGTTCTAGGTTAGTGCTTTTCTATGTTGGAATATTGCTTGTTTGCTAGCACTTGTTTTCTAGCAGTTTTATAAAATGTAAAAACAGCCTTATTTGAATACAAACAATTCAGTAAATGCAAACATTTTTTTTTGTATTCAATGTAAATTCATAAAAGATACACATGTGTGGATACACGTGTGGAAACCAAGCAATGCAAAATGTACAAATTTTGATTATGTTTCATTCATGGAGGTTCTCCTGGCATAACCACCCCACACTAGCTGTCCCATCCTGGCCACCCCAGTATAATGACCTGGATACGCCACTGGTAAGTTTGCCTCATAATGTTGATGAAAGTCATTGCATTATTAGCTTTCCTTATTCTACGGCTTGGTAAGTGCTGCTATGTATTGTTTTCACCCAGGAGAACTGGGATAAATCTGAATTTGATTTGCTCATGCCTTTGCACACAGTGAGTGGGAGTTTTTTACATTTCCTTGCTAAACCCCTGTGAGTTTAGCATAAACTTAAAAAGAAAAGAAAGCCTCAGCACTGAGGTGTAATTATTTTTGTGTATTTTATGAACAATTCTCAGGTTGATATATCTTTGTTGCTCAGATAATGACATTGCCTAACATTTAGGATTTTAAAGGATTTTTTTTAAAAACAATTCTGTGGTGTTTTTGTTGTCACTGTTCACAGTGGGTGGGCTTTAGTATGATTGATGATTTATTGTGTAGATATAACTGTGTGTGTGTGTGTGTGTGTGTGTGTGTGTGTGTGTGTGTGTGTGTGTTGGGGCACAGGAGAAGGAAGACAATGTTAAGACAGATCATCCATAATATTATGCAGCATCTATTTGTATGCATTTCAGTGCTATCAAATTTGTACCTTTGTTAACAAACAATTATGATGTTAACATGCTGATATTTAGTAGATATTGTACTATGTTCATTATTATATCTTTCTTATGTGTGTATAAAATGTCCGTCGCAGTGGGTGTGTGATACTCTTTTCTTGTAGCCACTCCCTTGGCTGCTTCAAGGGGAGTATTGCTGATGCAGACCTGTGTAGCAGTAGCAAGAAATGCACTGTTTATTACTGCCTTTTTAATTGCACAGAAGTCAAACTCATTCAGTGTATGCAAATACTCATTGAAATGACAATAACATGAATCTTGAATCTTGAGTCATCATATTAATGTTTTTACAAAATCAATGTGGCAGCGCCACTGCTTTCTGCTGTTCTCTTAGTAGTTGGAAGTGGATGGCAGGGAGTCGAGATGAGTCTGCCTTGTCACCGTGCTTTTCAAACTGAATGACGAGTATCATCAGAGTGCAGCCAAAACAGATGGTAAGTTAGGTCTATGGATCTATCTGACTGAACACTGACTGAACGTCAGTTTCTTTTATTTCTTAGAACAGTTTGGGCCGGGTAATGAGGCATGTTCATGTGGATGTTCTTGTCGATTGTGAGTCAAGCTGGCCAAGGTCAGTCACATGACTTTGTTGATATACAATGAGATTTTGAGGAGAGATTTAAGGATGGCATCATTCAAGGTGAAGACTGTGGTAATGGCATTGTATGCCTTCTTGAACCATACTTGTAGTTGTAACTTACATTCTGGTCCTTTACCTTTGTGCTGAATTTAGAAAACTGTTTTCTTTTCTTTTTTTACACAAATAGTAACTGATTATGGCAGCATAAAAATAACACTGAATGGTCCAAACTATTTCTGATGGCAATACTGTTAATTTGATGAATTTAAAATTTTTTTTTTTTTTCAGCCATTACAGCATGGCGCTTTGATTGGCAATGATAGTCTGTTGACTGTTCCACCACTTAAGCAATCAGATAGATCGCCACAGAATTTTGTACAGAAATGTATGTTCCCTACATGATGAATTGCAATAACCCCAATACTTTGTGTTAAGATAAAAAAATTAATAACATTCTCATCAGGCCAAGTCTGATTTAGGACAGTCTCCCACGTAGTAAGTGAGACCACAACTACACCTACGTTTTTTCAAACAATCAAGTAGCAGTAGGTGTTCCCACCCTGTGGCCTCAGGAGTAGTGATGAGCCAATTACAAATTGGGGCACCACAATGAGGCAAAAAAGGTGGCACACTAGAAAATGACACAAAGGTGAATTTATGTTCTATGTACAAAGAGTGGTGAAGAGATGATTTATTTTTGTAGACCAACCCGTTAGCGTCGCACAGGTTCCCTCATCAAAAACCTTGTGGGATTTTCAATTATTGCCAAAAATAAGCAATGTGCACCCCATGTGCCTGAGGCTTTTGCAGCGGCCTGGGTTCGAGTCCAGCCTGTGGCTCTGAGCCTGTTATTTCCCCTTCTGTCTTCCACCTTTCCTGTCTCTCTCTGCGCGATAAATAAAGGGAGACGTCCCCCAAAAAATAATCTTAAAAAAAATTTAAAATAAAAATAAGCTCAGTGACAAACACAAGTTTATGATACTTGCATGTTTTGCTCAGCATGATAATCTTCACAGATGAACACCACTTTTGTGTGTTTTGAAGCATGAATGAAATGGCCAGAAGCATAACGCTATAGGCTATAACCAACTACACCATGGTCGCACCACTTAAATGTCACCACACCGAATTGTTCAACTTTGATTTAGCGCACACAATTCAAAATATTATAAACAGATAAATCTACAAGTTAGAGCGTGACTGTTGCTGTAAAGCTGTAAAAGCTGGCGAGTGGGTTGAATGAGTTTCTGTGTCTGGTGTGATGATGTCTAACATCCCCAATAAAAACTGTAGTCCCATTTAGCCACTTGTTTGCAACTGCCTTTTTTAAGACACGCAAAACTTTAAAAAATCAAAAATTGGGTTTTTACAGATGTATTTTATGTAGCAGAGCAAAACTTCTAAATATATTTAGCCTGTCTTAACCACAGACCTTATTTAAGGCATTTTACTGAAAACCCATTAAAAAAAAACCCCATAGACTTTAAGATGAGAGAACTGGAAGTGCTAAAATGCTAACAGACTTGTGCATTTTAAGACTCATTACTTCACCACTCCATGGGGCCCTCCGTCTTTTACGCAGTAGATGGGAAAGTTCTAAACAATGCTAAGCTGTAAATTTTGTTTAGCACTGATCAGCGAAAGATAGTAGTATCTTTAGTATCTGCTAAATATTAGCATGTTAACATCATTATTGTCAGCTTGCTGTTCCAGTACAGAGGTGCAAATATAAGAGCAGGGCACTGAAATGCATACAAATAGATCCTGCAAATTATTAGATGATCAGTTAACTTAATAGTATCTACTCTTCCTGTGCCCCAAGACATACACACACATACACACATCTGTGGCCTTGTATTGTTGTGTGTATGTCTTACAAAACATTCTTGGACACAAAGTAGCAGAGTAATTTATGCCTTGAACAAAAGTCTCAAAAGTTAGTTATAATTTACTCAGTTATATTATTTTTTCTCAATCAAGACATTGCAGTCACTTGAATGTGCAAAGCAAATTTTCTTTTTTTCCTCATTCATGCAGCTCACTGAACAAAGGTGAACATAAAATCCTAGAGTTAGAAATCTCTACCTCATCAAACCAGCTCTGTTATGAATTGTACCCTGTGAAATCAAAATTAGCATGTCACTTAACTCAAAGTGTTTTTGGCTGAAGCAGATGTGTGGGCTGACATTTCATAGTCCGGTGAGAACAATCTATGCTGGCCACGTCCGCACCATCTGCAGCCAAAAACCACCATTGTGATGTGACCGGACCAGGCCTGGAAACCACTAAACAGGTGGTCTTGCGAATGTGAAAGAAGCCAGGGTTTCAAGAGGGCTGCTCTGTTTATCAGACAATCAAAAAGACAGTATTGCAGATGAGATTTACTTGGTGGATGTCCCACTGACCTCAGGTTTGTGTTTTTAATCCAGGAAGCAGGAGAAAAGCTCTACTTAAACTCTAAAGAACTGCACTGTGTGAGTCAAAGTGCACATTACTGAGATTGGTATCTAGTTGTTCTTACTATTCTTGTTGAGCGGCTTACAATAAATTGGGAGAGGACAGAGAGATGGATGACGTGACAAAAGGCAGAGGAGGAATTGACGCCCAAAGTAACTCCTGGGATATTGTAGGCCTATGAGCCTTAGACAAGTGTGAAAAACAAATTTCAAACATTAAATACATCGCACAGCAAAACACACCTCAATGAGATGAACAGTTTCCTTCATCCCGGGTTCTGAATACACATTATCAGGCTGATTCTGACAGTGGCAGCTTGGATCATAAATTACAGTAAGTGTTGTGCACGTCAGCTGACTGTTTAATCACATATAGTGTCAAACTGACACTGTGTCTGGGACGCAAAGACTCAATGGACTGAAGTTATCAGCACAGAGTAAAAACAGGAAAATACTGGTCTATAATATCAAGAGGCACCTCAGCAACCTTGTGAGTACTGCCATTATCATCAAAGACAGTTAAAAGTGAGAGGGATTTTTGAAGTGGGGCTATATGATATGCAGTCATGGTAAAACATCCAGTGGCTGGTGGGCAGCGCGTTCATGGTTTGCAGAAAGACGGGACACACACAGCTCAGCATTAACTGCTTTATAAACAGCTTGTTATCAAAACACCCATTTAGCCACTTTAAAAAAGTCCAACTGAAAAAAGAGTGTTTTTAACATGAAGTTTCATTTCAGTCGAAATTGCGAAACAACCACTAAAACACTTTCTGTCCCAAAAAGCTGACTGGCGGCTTATGAGAAATGTAGTGCTGTGTGACCTGCGAGGTAAAACAGTGAAAATACTCTTAATATAGTGTCCACTTAGACTGATGTAGCCCAGTAAACCCTTAATTCATTCAGGGAAGGGCCCTAAGTTCTTTAAATCACTTAACTTAACTTTTATGTTTTGTATGTATGTATATTTCTTTTGTGCTAATACACAATTTAAATTGTCTTGGGTCTCCTTTAACAAAATAATAAGAAATCACCAGGCTGAAATCCTTTTTTAAAAAAACTAATGAATTTCTTTTTTACCCTTCAAAGTTTCAAAAACAAATGAAATAATACTTAAATACCTCATCAATTTCAGACGTCAGAGTAATACTTCCTTTCAATTTGCAACACACAATATAACCGATTTCAAGTTACCTTAACTGAAATGCACATTGAACACGGTGGGCCCACACTCATCCATTACACACCTAAACCGGCATTACTACTAAACTGGGATACCTACTCACTCTCATTCTCCAATCCAAGATGGCAGCCAAGGCAACTCCTTGTTTGTGAAGTCTGAACTTTTATAGTTTTATGTCATTGTACGTCATATACTTTATGTAAAACTGGGCTTGAATGTGGGATGTTTTGCAAGTTTTTTCTTATTTTCCCACCCTGAGATCTCAGAAGCTTGTTTCTTATTTAGTTTAACATTAGTTTCAGCCTAAGGATTGTTTGAGGCCTAGTTTGCCTCTGGACTGTTTGAAGCCTTGAGCTAGCCTCTACAGGCCCTGCAGCAGCTAGCCTTCACCAGCTTTGCTGCAGCTATACTCAACAGGCCCTGCCAACTAGCTTCCACCTTCAGCAGCTAGCCTTTACCAGCTTTGCTGCAGCTATATTCCACCAGCCCTGCAGCAGCTAGCCTCCACGAGCCCTTCATCAGCTAGCTTCCACCAGCTCACTAGCGGCTGGCCTCCACCAGCCCTGCAGCAGCTAGCCTCCACCAGCTCTGCAGTAGCTGGCTGTGGAGCTGGTTGACGCAGCTAGCTTCAATCAGCCCTTTGACTCACACACACATGTTCACGCACACACACACACACACACACACACACACAGCTTCTCGCACACCGTTTTCTTTCCTTGGATTATACTTTGTGCTGAAATAATGTGTTTTCCTTTCACGGTTCTTGTCGCTGCTGCGATACTTTGGGACCTTGGATTCACCAGCTATCATTGGGACTGCGCACCAGTGAATATGCCCTCTTCTCCGATCATTCCAAACCCCCAACGGTCAACTTGCTCAGCGAACTATCTGTGCAAGTGCTGACTCTTTCTCACGTGGACCCATTTAACTATGCTCAATGGTTGTGTTTTGTTTGCATCTCTGTCTTAGAAACAAACTTCTAACTTTTTATAATGAAATCATTTTAACCGGTGATTTAAATTGGGATTGGCTAAATCTGATACCTTCAAAGATATCTGTGACTCACTAAATCTTACACAGCTCATAGAGAGCCTCACACACCCCAACCTAAAATTTCGGGATAAATCATCTGTAATTGACTTGTTCTTGACTAATGCTCCACACAAGTACTCCATGTCAGGTGATTTTGCAAATGATACATATGACCACTGTGTGACTGCTGCAGTCAGAAATGCCAAAGTCCCTAAAACCAAACCTTGTATTTTGATAAAACGTAACATGAGGGCCTTTATGGAACAGGGGTTCTTTCATGACCTGTATAATTTTAATTGGGGACATATTGAATTAATCAATGATGTGGAGACTGCATGGAGATTCTTCTCGAAAGGTTTTTCTTCTCTGTTTGATTAACATGCTCCCTTCAGAAGATATAAGGTTAAAGGGAGGGATAATCCTTAATCCTGTGCCTTTTGCTCCAGATGCTGGTCACATGTCTGTTGGCCACATGTTTTCTGGTCAACCTTCCTTTGGTTTTAGGCTGTTCTCAGTGGAAGAGGTCCATAGAGCGCTCCTCTCTCTGGACATAACAAAATCCGCAGGCCCAGACCCTATCCCTATTTTTTTTAGCTGTTGATTTTATTGCTCAACCCCTCCAATTGAGATTCTCTTTCCCTCACAGGTCTTGTTTTTCTTCTGCTGCCAGAAAAAAGTTGGTTGCTACTACCTTCCTCCCTGTGTTTAATTATGGCGACCTTTTATATATGAATGCCCCTGCAAATTGTCTGCGATCTCTGGATTCTGTGTATCACGGTGCCTTCAGGTTCGTAACGGGCTGTAGAGCCCTCACTCACCACTGCGCTTTATATGCTCGAGTTGAGTGGCCCTCTTTGGCGCTGCGCCGCTTTACGCATTGATACACTTTTATTTATAAAGCAATTTTAGGCCTACTCCCTCACTACTTATATGATTACATTTCAAAGACTCAGAGCAATTACTGTTTATGTTCCACTGATTTGTACTTACCAAACATGCCCAAAGTTCATTCTGAATTTGGTAAGCACTCTTTTAAGCACTCTGCACCTGCTGCCTGGAACTTACTGCAGAATGTCAAATGTTGAATTTAAACTCATCACCCCTGGAACTTTTAGAAAACTGTATGAGAGACTTTGCTACATATCGCACTTGTTCTTGCTTAAATGTAATCCTGTTGCTTTTAACTAGTATGTATCTTATTTGTTTTGTTGTGTGAGTTGGTGTTGTTTGTCTATAATTGTTGCAACTTTTACATTTCTTAGGCTGCTGTCTTGGCCAGGCTTCCCTTGAAAAAGAGGTCATTGTATCTCAACGGGACCGACCTGGTTAAATAAAAGCTAAATAAAAAAACTTGAATAAAAATATAGTAACATAGAATATAGAAATCCCCTGTTGCTGGCCTGATGCAAGGCATGGGAAAGGTGAGGCCCAAAACTTTTGGCCGGTTCACTCAGATGAGCAAAAATAAACGTGTGGTACCTTATTTCAGTGTTCTAGGTCCAGTCTGCAGGTTTACCAGTCCCTCCATTTCGGTGATGAACAAGATGGCACACAGATGTCCAGCGATAGCGTCGTCTCTCTAGTGAAGTGCAGTGAACACTCAGCGTCAAGTTGATACTGTAGTGTCAGCTCAAAGCCGTCTGACAAATCTTCACCCCAGAAACGATAAACTAAAGCCTTTGTTGTTAGCTGCATTAGCTATACAGTGGCCAAAAGTCCATTCACTTTTTTTAATGAATGTTAACAACACTACACAACGCTAGGTAAGTGAATAACTGTAGGGCTGCACCTAACAATTATTTTTTTATCAATTAATCTATTGATTTTTTAATTTTTTTTTTTATTGAATTCACTGAAAATAACATTTTAAAACTTGTCATTTATATTTCAATATTTTATTCCATCATCTTCCATCAATACAGAGTATACACTACAGGGGATTATTCCCCAACAAAAAATAGCCCAGTCTTAACTGGTAATCTGTGTTTTAAAGTCTAATATAAAGTGTCTCCAAAATAAAATTAATGCAAGAGCTTGTTCCATTCAAGTAAAAGGAATGTAGTACAATCTGCATTTAGCAATCCAACAGCAAAATACAAAAAAACATAAGTCACTTTTAGGAGGAGTAACAAAACAGTTACTCTTTGTTACAGTAACAAACCTCAAATCTAGCAGTCCAACAAAACATCTTATGGTAAAATTAGTGCAGTTTGAATAACACTATAACTTGTACATTCTTTCTGCATCAAAATAGTCCAGCCTTAACTGAGCCTCAGGGCCGTTTCACAAGGTGCATATCATATGAGCAGGAGCAACACCAAGTATGTTGCTTTTTGTGTCAGCGCCCAGTTATCAAATGAGAGCATACACACCGCCTGCCTGAGCAGGGCTTGTCCGGCGCGTCTTCGCTGCGCGTCAGCTGCAGCAGATCGGGGGCGTGACATGCGCATATGTCAGCAGAAATAGATAGTGAAGATGGTGTTTTGGTGATTATCATGGCTCTATGCCACTTTCACTGCAGTTTAAAAGTCCGTCTCTGTCACAGAGTTGAGGAAATACAAAGATGTACAATACAAAGTTTCACTCCAATTTCCCCGCTTCCCTTTCAAAACAAAAGCCCTCAGACAGTGTCTCTGTGGACAGAATCCCACCAGTTGCTGATACAAGCCATTTTATTTTGAAACATTCACAGGACTGTGTTGTCTGCAATGTAGGAGCTTGTGTAACTTCATAAAAGAGTGGAATTAGCGCGTATAAATGTGGAAATACAGTACTAATATTTGCCGGCCGTGACACAGCAGCGACGTTGCAACAACGCTGTATGTGTGAACACCGCAGGCATGAAAATGAAACACGCTGCTGCTCAGCTAGGCTGACGTCTTCGCACTCATGACGCCTGTGTGAAATGGGCCATACATCCTCCTTGCGACACATCGATGCACATTACCTAAATCGACAAATTTACGTTATCCATTAAGTTGATGCGTCACCCCAGCCGTAAATAACTGTGCAATACACTCCGAGTAGAAATGTCTTTAGCTGCTCACAGAATTATGTAACATAAGTATCTGCACACAGACTCACGAGTTGAAAGTCTGAGACATTCATGACACTCTTCACGGTTTTCTTTTCCTGTCATGATATTTTTCAGACAAGCTCCAAAAATTAACTCAGGCTCTTACTTCCTGTTACTGCACACTTGTCGATCAAGCATCTCAACCAATGATGGATCAGTATTACTCTTGTTCATCAATACCACTTCCTTTTACAACCATGAGCTCCTCAAAATAAAACACAATATTTATATCAATGCCATCTTTTTAGACATAGTTATTGCATCTTTTTAATCAAACAAGAAATATTTTTTTAACTATCATTATGATGTATCTTTAAATCATTTTTAACATGTTTTATCCTGATGTAACATTTAACCTTTCCTGTATGTTTTTTTTTTTTTTTTTAACAAAGTGTCATATCTTTATCTGAACATCAATTATGTAGGGTAATGACTTGGTTACATTGATATTTTTAGGTAGGCTAATATACAGGCCACGTCTGTGTCTGCAAATCAGGAGTCTGCTGACTGCCAGCTATGTAACACACTGACATCACATAATTATCACATACAGAAAATCCGCAATTATCCCTTTTAAGCATAGGGTAGACAAACATGCCATAAAGTTTACAGACAGTGTTTGAGCCTTACCCTGCAGAGGGATCCAGCTCCCTCAGTAATTTTTCTGTTTTATTTTTAATCTGCTCTGGTTTGCCCTGTTAAAGTTATTATATCACACCATAATTTCAGACTCAACACTTCCTGTATTTATTTCAAATTAAATGTGAAATAAATACACGATTTTCGTAGAGGAAAACCCTTCAATTACTTAAAACGGCTTTTATTGTGAACCATCTGCATGAATTTGTTTTGGAAATTTAAGTGACATTTTTTTGTATATGTAGGTCCTGCCAACCTTATTTGATATGGTGAGTGTCACAACAAACTAATAAACACGAGTCTGAACCCGACATTAGAACATAGATCTACCCCCATAATCAGAGCACCAAGCCGAAGCACAACATTTTATAAAGCACTCAAGCGAATACCCTTCAACAAAGCAGCAGGCCTACATGGCCCCAGTTTTTAGACACATCTTGCAATTCATCTCAAAGCTTCATCCCCCAGCCAGAAAGACTTCTGAACTCTTGAGCTCCTGAGCCCATTACCTGTACTGCCACTCTACCTCTATTTTGTGACTGCTCACTGCTTTAGATCTGTTTACATCACACACGGCCAATAGGTGTATTAATTTGAGTTAAATAAACCATTATATATATATATATATATATATATATATATATATATATATATAATGGTTTATTTAACTCAAATTAATACACCTATTGGCCGTGTGTGATGTAAACAGATCTAANCTTGTTTTAACTTTCTAACAGAGTCAATAGCAGCTGGGATACTAACCAAAATATATATATATGTTGGGGGCCTGTTTTTGGGAAACTGGAAAATGGAACCTTTTCTTTAAGGGAGTGTTTCACACAAGGTATTTAAATACCATAACTACTAAGATAGGAAATATGGCCTATAAGCCTCAGTTGAATGGTTACATTTAACCATAGGGCTTGTCTTACAAACAAACAAAAAAATGAAACACCAGAATGCCCTAGAAGCCAATTAATAATCTTTGTTTATCATGCGTCTTCAGACATGCCATGTGAAGAAATGAAATTTGACGGCTGTCAGGATTGTTCTTGTTTTAACTTTCTAACAGAGTCAAAAGCAGCTGGGATTCTAACCAAAAGATAAGATGTATCATCATGAAAATGTTTTTGCTGCAAATGAATCTCTGACTTCCCAAAAAATCATTATTTCCAAGCATTTACAAAATATATGCATATGAGATATATGAGACTGATGCAAAAGCTGTCCCATATTAATTTTCATTTGTGGTAATTAATAGGGTCATTCACAGTGTTAATTGTGACAGCTATTTTATATTTAATCTGTAGAAAATTCTTATTAGATTTAGATGTAGCTGAGCTAAAAGACACAGTGACACCTAGTAGTGAAGGGAGAAGTTACAGGACTGTAAACAGCCAGTGGCCAGCAGGCAGAGAGAGACTGTGGGGAATAACATGTTTAGTACATCTAACTGGGTGAATTCAGGATTTATTTCAATTAAACTGGAGCTGATGCTTGTTGTAACACTGGATTTACTAACTAGATTACAAACAAGAATTACCAAAACAGTTTGGGTTAGTTTTATTTTGTTTCTGTGGAGGTGTGATGCAGGTCACTGAAAGAGGCAATTAAGCCTTGTCAATCTTCAGTGATGCAGAGAAAGTTAAATTCAAAAGGTGTGCGGTTGTATTTCTCTATTTAATAGGGAAAATAGGTGTGAAAAAAATACTTTTCTCAACAGTGCACTCCCTTTTAAAGGATGAGAAGTGGAAGTGGGTGTTAGCACATTGCACTTATGATGTCATATATCCCATAACCTGGCGAAATTTCAGTAAGGTATGAAGTTTTGAGATATTACATACCGCCCAAGCCTAATACTGTATCTATATGCATTTTCCGTCAAGCAATCAGGCCTGGAAACATGTTTTTACAAAATCCTTTTTATGTGCTCTTTAATAACCATGAAAAACAAAGGGAAAGCTGCATAACCGGCCTTCTAAAAATGTCAGGAGCCATACAAATTAACATTTAGTGCGACACAAACCCAGCCACCTCCCACCTCCAAAAAAAAAAAAAGAAAAAAGTAAAAGGAAAAAACTTCACTCTGGCCAGGCAGACACAAAATGCAGAGGATTTTCTATTCTAGTATCTCCCATCACTCCAATTATAAAGGGACTGTAGGGCACAAGGGGCAGTCTTGCTGGATAATATTTACAGCTGAAGCAGGTTGTGTGTGAAAGTGCGTGGGGAGACTATTTACCCTCACAGCCCTCTTTTTTTTTGTGAACAAATTTTTAGTTTATGTTGACAGACCAAACAGAAAATAAGTGTACACATATGGATACATGTAGTAACGCTGATTTTGTTTAAAATATAATAATTACACTTAAATTATATTTACATTGTATAATGTACACAGAAGTACCTAACATGCAAACCATATGCAAACATGTCTATGCATGTATACCTCAACTTATTTTTTTATGCACATAGATACACCTGCACCTGAGTACATAAACAACACAAACAACTAGATCCACATACTTATACACATTACATGATCATATGCCACATGTGGGTATATGCACATACACACATGTGACATATGTGCACATGTACATTCAAATATCAACAATTGGTGATTTTATAATCCTTTATACTATCTCCCTTCATTTCCTCCCAAGTGAGTGATAAGGAGTTCAGAATCCCATGGAACCCTGTATGCCTTCAAGGCAAAACAGAGCTGCAGGTATAAAAAAAAAAGAAAAAGAAAAACCTGGTAGTTTGTACTGCTGCTGAAGTTCCTGGAATGTACAGAGACCATCAGTATTAAACAGCTGTCCAAGTAAGTAAATTCCATTGTTTGACCATATTGGATAAGCCAATGTCCGCATCTCATGACAGTGTGCTCAAATAGAGCTGTTGGACACTGGGCGCGTCCACATGCAACATGCACAGATGGTGTCATTTGAGAACGCTGCGCAAATGAGCAGTTCTGTCCAGGTGTGTCCTTAAGGGATGCCACCCATGTGCATTGCATTTGGAGTAGCCCGGTGCCATCCTACTGTCCACAGGTGTACAATAACAACACCACCAACTCCGTCCCATTGCGTTCACATCTGACACCATCCAGCTGCGTTCCGACTGGACGTGGAAGGTGACTTTTGGTGTTTTACTTTTAGGCTGAAAGCACTGACAGAGTGGCGCTATTTTACTAGTTGAGAATGAGAATGGGGTTTTCTTCCAATGTGGCTGTGGGTTATTTTCGTACACCGTACTATGTACCTCTTTTCCCTAAACCGAACTGTCTGTGACTTTGTTACCTGATCTTAACTATTGTGACAGTCCATGTTGGTTGCCATGTGCTGCTGTGTAAACATAAGGACCTTCCTGCTTCATTCAACCATGTGCATTTGTTGACATCACTGTAACGACATCCCGAAGCGTAAACAGCTGATGCTGAAGGATACCTTAAACAACATAAGTCGCAGCAGAGAGTCACTGACAGAGTGGTATCGTGAGGAAATGGGATGACAATGTGTTGGTATGAAAGAGACTTCAGACAGAGAGACCATGACTATGACAGCAGAGCACCAGAATGAAAGAAATGATTCTAAAAACAATTCTGAAGCACAGGACTCCACCATCACGCTCCAGTTGGGTCAATGATGTAATGATGCACTAGAGCTGAGGTACCATGGCCAAGCTCTATAAAAATGTGTATTTGGCAAAGTTCTTGAACTACCAAGAAAAAAAAAAGAGAGAGAGGTAGCAGGAGTGCTTCTGATGTCCCTTAAACCACCAATGCTTGTTCCATGGGATAATACCCTTTGAAACCTGAACTCATTTTCTTTCAAAAACTTGGGGAGAAGGCAATGAGCAACTAAAGAAAAAATGACCCAAAATCAGCAAGACATTAATAAAAAAAAAATAAAAACATACAAGGAAATATACAGAGAATACACAGACATTACCTAAAAAATAGCACAAAAAGAAAGAAAGAAAGAAAGAAAAGAAAGAAACAACAAGAGGATCCCAGGTTGGAACCCAGGTTGGGGTGAGGTTCGGACCTTGGATGGGGGGGCCCTTTTGTGCAAAGTTTGCATGTTTTCCCTGTGTCAGTGTGGGTTTTCTCTGGGTTCCCGGGGTGTTCTCCTACATTCCATGTGATTGTGAATGGTTTTCTGTCCCTTTGTCAGTCCTGTGATAATCTGGTGACCCCACCTCTCACCCAATGACTGATGGGATAGGCACCATATAACCTCTATAGTCATTCATTCTTCTTACAGCAAGAGACTAAAATGTATGTCTTTCTTGTCATCATGTCATTACCTTACTTACTTCACGTGTGGAGCAAATGTAGATTTCCCCAGAAATGCACTGAAATTTCCCCAAGAATTTGCCTGCAGACAGCTGTGGATGGTCATTATTTGCAAAAACTTGAGCATATTGATCCACAATAAAAACCACAGTAGCTAAAACATACATTCTTTTTGCAGCAGGAAGCCAAGACTGCTGTCTTTCGTTTCAGCATGTCTTGATCCTATGTTTCCTTACTTTACCTGCGCTGCCAACGTTTCCTAGAATTATGCTGGAATTTCTTTAGGAATTCCTTGAGAATTTGCCTGCAGATGGTCATGGGACATGGTTGTTTGTATAACCTTGTGTATAATGATCCAAAATAAGAATCATAGTAACTACAACATTCATTCTTTTTGAAGCAGAAAGGTAAGACTTCTTGGGCAGCCTCTAGCTCACCTGCACCCCATTTGCCAAGGCCTTTGCAGCGCCCGGGTTCGATTGCAGCCTGTGGCCCTTTGCTGTGTGTCATTCCCCCTCTCTCCCACATTTCCTGTCATTCTACAGCTGTCCTGTTAACGAAGGGAAAAATCTCCCCCAAAGTAATCTTTAAATAAATAAAAAAGAAAGGTAAGACTTCTGTCATCCATGTCACTCATTGCACACTTGAAATAAGGTCATTGTGGTGCAGGTAATGTGAATGTTGAATCCTTGTCAACACCTTTGTACTCTGCCCATACAAATGGACATATTACAAAAACTAAATAATGTAGTGTTAATAAATATTTAGTTCATGTTTTTACATTTAAAAATATTCTTGATCAATATGCATTATTTTTTTTAATTGTGAACAACAATTTCAATACTTCTATCAATTATTATGATTTATGGCCTTACATATTTTTTTTAGTTTATGTTGTACAGATTTGAGAGACATCACAATAATCAAAAATACCAATGTAGGCCCTGGTTCACCATTTCTCATGCAGAGTTTTACGGGCAAGAGACCAAAACAGATTGTCAGGCTGCAGCACACAGACAATATCTGACTGCAGCTGTTCTTATGGTGGACCTATTTCTAACAGCTGGGCCTTTACAACCGTTACTTCATTTCTACACTTCAGTGACACTTCTGCAGCTAAACACGATATTTTTTTAAATCAATCAGGTCACTCCTGGCTGGACTAATATCCACATCATCCTGTGCACTGTCTGCATTGAGAAAATTACATTTTAGGATTTTATTTATCTCACAATGTTCACATGAAAGAATGTCTCAAAACTTCAACAGTACTTTACCTGCTTTTCAGTGGAAACAGTCATAGTACTTCATGTTTTTTGTAACAAAAACTCAAAGAAACCCCTGTGTTTATGAAACCACAGCAGCTGTACGAGAAAAATATTACAAGAATCAGAATTGACTGCCCCAAATCACATTCTCACCTGGGGTCCTTTGCTTTTGAATCTCCATAGCAACAAACATCAGTGCATATAATCATCCATCACTGTATCAACAATGGCTGCTGTGTGTGTGTGTGTGTGTGTGTGTGTGTGTGTGTGTGTGTGTGTGTGTGTGTGCGCGCGTGCGTGTGTGTTTGTGTGTGTGTGTGTGTGTGTAGGGTATGCTTTTTGTGTGTTGATGATTGGCTGAAGAGTTGTGCTGTTGCCTGTGACAGGCCTGCAGACTGAAGAGTAATTGTGATCAGTCCTTCAGCATGTCTCAGTGGGGCATCATGTGAGGACAGGAGGCTTTAATAGACAGAATGAGATGAGAGGGGACTTCAACAGCTGAGGCATCTGCCTCAGATGCTCGAGCAATCAAGACTGACAGATGTTGATGGCTGCCATAGAGTCCGAAGTAGTAGAATGGACATGTATTCAGTCGTCTGTATATCAGAATTGTCTTAACTTTTGTCTTCATGTTGATTTGTGAAGATGTTCTCATGTAAGCACTTGTTGGACAGACACATGGATGTCTGTTTGGTTAGCTGATAGTATACATTTTCTGTCTTATACAATTATGATTACAATAACAGCGAACACAAGTACAATAAACGAGTACAACATAAATGAAGATGAGTACAAACACAAACTAAAATGATGACTAAAAATGAGGACAAGTACAACAAAGATGAGCACTCAGGTCAGCCCAGACAGAGACAAGACTAAACGCAGACTAACATAAAAAGCTGGCTGACCTTGTTCACTTAGAAAGGCAGTAGTATTTATACAATGCTGTGATGTAGATGGTAGGTATCAATTACTAACATGTCAGGTACGAGACTTCTTTTGAGGAATGAGGCATGTGTTTGTGTTGCTAAATTTACTGGTACTGGTCCAGCTCAGGTATCCATGGTCAAGCATAACTTGTAGGCACTAAGACTTGCCATATATAGGTAGGTATTTCCTTGAGGTAGACACATAGTTCTAAACTACCTATGGAGGATGCATAATCTTAAACATGCATACTAACAGTAGCTGAAGGTAACATTTAGCTTACACTTTTATTCAAAGAGACTTACAACAGGCTAAGTGCATTTAACCATGTGAATACAACCAGTGTGTGCAGTCTGTGCTGGTTTCTGCTCACATGTCAGGAAGCAGCAGCTATCAAACACTTACAACAGGTGAGTTTCCATTACAGATTTGCACAAAGCTGAAAACACAAAAGTGACATTTTCAAAATGTGAATAAAACACAACGCGAGATGACTGTGTTTCCACTGAGTAATGTTCTGCAACTTCTACTCTCACAATGACATTCCAGGAAGCATGGTGATGGATGTCCAAAACACCAGCAGCTTTATTTCTATTACAGCCACCACCCTAGCTGTCATTATTTCCAATCCAAGGCCACGTAGGCATATTATAGAGCCATAATGGGAGATCTCTGGGAGGTGACAGTCCATGATTTTACAGAGGAATTGTGGATTCAAAACTTTGAGGAGAGCCTTTTTGTTCTGTGATGCAATAACACCTCTTGAAGATCCTGCTGCATGAGGAAGCCAGTTCCTACTGACAAGCACATAGTCATAGCATCATGTGACCCAGAAAAGCCAATAAAAAGTGTTTCAAGCACAGTTTTGACAAATATGTCTTTTTCCAATCACCTGAAATACCACCTTATGCAAGCTTAAAAACTTTTTTTGTGATACATGGGAGTTTTTTGTTTGTTTTTATAAGGCATATTTCATATTTGCAGTTCAACCTGTGCAATGTGAGTATATTGGAAGCCCACCTAATGAGAACTATTTCTTAGTTTTGGGAAACTTAAAGGTGAGTGAGAGGTACAGCAGTGCTGAGGGAAGGGGTTGTCCCTCAGTGTTTATGACATGTTGCCTGTTCTCACTCCAACTCGTAAACAAGCTTTGCTTTGACAGTGCTTTTGGTATAAAAGCGCAATGCTAAAAGCCACCTTTACTGTCTGCCTGCAAAGCTGCTGGAGGCATCAGGTGAGAAGGCGGCCATACAGATCTGGCTGTGGTGGTATTATACACTGGCGGATGTCCGGACAGCACTTGCTGAAACGTGGCAGGACAGCGTCAGGTTGAAATGCTGCCCATAACAATGTAATATAAGGAGACCGAGGGAACTTCTAGGGCAGGTTGGAAGCAATGGATTGGCCACGCAAACCATCTCATCAATTGATATTTAAATATTCTAAAAAACTGAGGAGCAGGTGGCACCTTGTACATATGCTTGGTCAAGAGTGTATGAATGTGTGAATGTGACTCTGGTGTAGTGTAAGGAGTGGTCAGAAGCTGAGTGCATGTGTATTCCATTTACCAAGTCCCCCAGTAAGTTCAAATCACGGGTGCAATGTTTTTGAGGCACCATGATACTAAAGATCAGTGATGTAATGTCACAAAGACTTTGTAACAACACTTAGTATTTTTTTTGGGACTATCTGTACTTCACTTGATTTTTTTTCCCCTTTTACCCCACTAAAATTCTAAAATAAAATGTGTACTTGTATAGAAAAAGTACACCATAACAGTAGGTAAGTAAGCGAGTAAGTGAGGACAGGGACAGGCAGACAATTCAGGAATGCGTGGGAAGGAAAATACTTTTTTCTGTTCTTCACATCCGTTAGGTTGTGAAAGAAATACCTTGTTTTTTTGTTTTTTTTTATCAAATGATGTCTGCTCCATTTTTAAGGTAATGTGTGTTACAAAGAAATACATCATCATTCTCCAATGTTATGATCGCTTGCTGTTTAATTACCAGAATTTATTAGTACTTATATTTTCAATTCTTATATATATATATATGTATATATATATATATATATATATATATCATAAAATACAGTACAGGAAATATCAGATACTTTTTACTGAATAATATTTAAATTCAACTTCTACCAAAATAGTTTTCTGGTGAGAAATCTGTGCTTTTACTCAAGTTTGGCTTTCAGGTACTTCATCCACAGCTGCATAAGACAGAGGAACATCAAGGAAAGTTGCGGATCTGACATCGATCTTAACATCTAAATAAGTACTGAGTTGGCGCTAAGAAACATGGTATATGCCACATTCCTCTAGTTTAGCTCATCATACCCAGGCTGTTAATGTCTCATTATGTCAGGATGAATAGGGATCATACTTTTCTGGGTGTGGGCTCAGTAATGCTTTGAGTCCCAACTGAAATCTGAACTTCATTACCACAGAACATGGTCGGCAATATTCACGACATTTTTTTTTTCCTCCAGCACAACGCTGCATCCAGACTGTGATGCAAGAAAACAATTATTGAAATGATACACATTCAGTGAACACACAGATTTTGCAGTGTGATGTGAGCAGTGTGTGAGACACTCTGACAAATACAGTGCAATAACAGAACAGACCTTCATCATGGTCAGTCCATTGACCAAAGTGCATCTACAACAACAACACACAATGAGACATCCTGTGTGCTGGTAACAAATGAGACAGGCTGCTGTAAAGAAATGCATTTCAAAAGTATTTTCTGAACCTATTTACTGAAGCCTGTGTGTAAAGAAGTCAGAGGGCAGATGTATGTTGATGCATTTTTTCAAAAAAGAAGCAAAGACAATTCTACTGTTTTCTTTCATGGGAAAAAAAAAACAGTAGAATTGTCTTGCTGGATACGGGCTAGTTTACATTTATTGACGTTGAAGACATTTTGAATGGAGGTCAAATATGTTAATTTGCCTAAACTAAAACTTGCAACTTTTTGTTTCATTATTAGTTAAATAAAAAACACCTATTAATGCCCAATTATTTTTTGGCAAATACCACAATTTGCATCATAATACTATTGATCTAAACTGAAAAAATAAATAAATGCAACACTTTTGATTTTGCTCCTATTTCTCACAGATCTCAATATGTATCATCCTTTTCTGGTACTGTGTAGTTCCTAGAGCACCTCCTCTTTTTGCATTCTTCATATGGGATGGAAATAAAGTCGATGGACGTTGGATCAGCATGTCGATCAATAGTCCAGAGGTATAAAGGTATAAAGGTATAAAGTATAAAGAGTTTCCTCTTCATAGTCTGACTTTAGGATTTTCTCAGTATCCATGGTGTTATTGATATCACGAGACTTCACCAACCAACCATGCATTGCTCATACTCATCATGGCGTCCATGTTCAGAGCAGGAGTGCTGCATTACCATTTTCAGTCTGATCTTGAGGCTAGGGTTTTGTTTGAATATTAACAATGCCTCAACATCAACATTAAATATTGAGAAAAGGTGATGTTACCTTAACAGAGGGTTGATGACACACTGAACAACAAACTTACAACACAACAGTGATAAAAGCACAACACACACCAGCAATATTCAAAGTTTGCTGGCTGATCTGCTCCCACAAATAGGCTTTTCTGTTTTTTCTGTTGTGTTATAGATTTTTTTTGGGGGGGGGGCTTTTTGAATTTATTTGACAGAGCAGCTTGTAGAGTGATGGGGAGAGAGAGGGGATGACTGCTGCAAAGGTCCGGCGTTAGAGTTTAAGCCTCGGCTGCTGCAGGAAAGCAATAGCCTTTGTAGATGGGGCTCCGGCTCTACCAGGTGAGCTACTGACTGCCCCTGTCTTTGTTGTGACAATAGCTTAGCTGTGGTGGTGACATCACCAGCGCCTTGCTGAAAAGTTCAGAGAGTTTTAACTTGAAGTGCCAGGAGCAGCAGCACACAAAAAAAGGCGGAGCACTCTGAAAAAGGAGGCTTTTTTCCCCACTCGTCATAGGGAATAACTGAAAAAAGATGCCGGTGCTAAGGAAAAAAAACAAAACAAAACAAAAAAAACCACTGCTTAACACTGTTTGACCGCTCTCTCTCTCTCTCTCTCTCTCTCTCTCTCTCTCTCTCTCTCTCCTTAATGTGTGTTATTGTGTGAAAATAAGTCACACACACTAACACTAATTGCATGACTTTGTATTTGTTTACTATCCTAATTGGGGGGAGATTTCTCATAAACTCAGGAGTTTCTTCATCTCACCTGCACAACTTTGTTTTCTTTTGTTTTATCTCTTAAATATTTTTCGGGGAGGGGCTTTTTGGTCTTTAATTGATAGGACAGACTCAGCGTAAAGGGGGAGAGAGAGAGAGAGAGAGAGAGAGAGAGAGAGGGGATGACATGCAGCAAAGGGTCGAGGTTGCAGTTAAACCCATGACCACTGCGGCAGGACACAGCCTCTGCACATGGGTTGCCTGCTCTACCAACTGAGTGACTGGATGCTCTGTTGTTGTGACAGTATCTGATGTGACACCATTTGCCTCCTGCAGTGTGACACATCTCCTTCTCATAGAGTTGCTGAATGTTGGCCCACTCCTCTTCAGTCAGATATTGGCAGGAAAACATGCTCAGTGTTTGACATGTCTGGTGAATATGTAGGCCATGTAACAGCTGGGACATGTCCCGGAATTGTGTACAGATCACTGCATCATGGAGCCATGCATTATGCTTCAACATGAAGTCATAGCGGTGGATGAATGACCACACAAGGTCTGTGGTTGTAAGGTCAATTAGATTTACTGCCAAATTCATGGAATGTTCACCTCATTCACAGTGAAATGAACATTCATTTTAAGTCATTTTAAAAAATAAAATAACATGACAAAACGGCAGGGAAAACCACACAGTAACAGATAAAATAAGCATTCCTCTTTCTCTCTCTCCCTGTTACTCACTGTGTGTGTGTGTGTGTGTGTGTGTGTGTGTGTGTGTATGTATATAATAAAATGATAATAATAAGTAATAAAGTACGTCAAGTAAAGGTAATAAGAGTGATAAGTAAAAAGGTTGAGTGTGAGCTGTGAGGTGATGAACTCCAGTTGTTATGTGTTGTGTTGGTTATCTGTTGTGTGCACTGACATATCTTGCTGCTTCTATGGTGCTGACACTATTTTCTCCAAGTAAATGTTGCATTTTAATTCAAGACATTATCTTTCTATCCTTCTATCTATCTATCTATCTATCTATCTATCTATCTATCTGTGGTCTGTACAGGCTTGAAATCTCTTCCAATAGGCATGGAGTGAAATCATCTTTTCTCTTTTCATTTTGATTTTATTTTCCCAGGTTATAGGACATCACTTTCACAGGGTGGTCTGAGCTGTTTTTGAATTAGTCATCTTCACACTGCCTGAGCGCGATAGGGCTGAACACACCCCATCTCTCTGCCAAAGTCCTTGGAGAGTCATGCCGAGGGCACTTCATGACAGACACCCTTTGCCACCGTGTTGCACCCGTTTGCATCACTCTCCTTTCCCACACTTGTCCCTGAAAACTGAATTAAGTGAAAGCGGTTAGGAGAAAAAGATATTTGTTTCTGATGGATAGTGCCTCATATCAAAGGCCAGCATGGAGGCCTGGAGAGCAGAGTGGTTGGAAGCAAAAATAAATAAATAAATAAATAGTTTGGACAGATGAAACCCACTGGAGCCACATAGTCTACCCTGTTGACTAAGATAGCTGTAAGCTAACTAGGACAGATAGTTTTATAAAACATACAGTCATTAACAAATACACTTTTAAATACAATTAAAATGTGTTTCTGTCGAAAATATGTGACCTGTTTTTAAAGTTAATTAAGCCTGTAAATGCATTACAGACATGCAAAATACATTTAGAGTTTGAGAAAAATCCATTGGATAATCCATTCTTTCTGTCTCTGAATATCGGTTAGCATTATTTTCCAATCATTTTCCCCTATTCTAGCATGAGACGCCTACTGAGAGTCCCTGGTTAGGGAAGCACAAAGAAGACAATGCTTTCCCACTCACAGCTAATGCATTAGAATTCCCAATGCACCAAACTCAAGAACAAGACAATGTCCTTGAATCAATAATATCTTCAAAACTCATGCATAACAACAGGGTTGTTATGATGCCTGTCATAATCCTTTTAATCCCCACAGTAGGGAAGGACCTGGCTAATCTCAACACCATGCTAAGAAAAGTTTACTGAATAAGCGAAATGTTGGATGCCAAATACATGCAGGCTGCAAAACCTTTATTTTGTAGCTGCAATCATCAGTGTGAGGTTATATTTAGATGTGAATCTATATTGCATTGTGTGTGATAGGAAAGTCCTTGAGATTAGGTTGTCAGGTTATGTAGCACCACATGACACAATTTAACAAAAAACTCCATTGCCAATTTCTTAAGCTAATGGGCAAAATACCAGCCTGTTATGATTCCAGAGTTGACAAATAGTACCTGTTCTGCCTGCCGGTCATTTCTATCAACACATATGAATGCAGATAAATTAGAATTAAAAAGCTGATATGAAGTTAAAACATTCTCAGACAATAGCCTATGCATCGCAGGTCTGAATTTCAACCAATGCGCTCTGCCTCTTCACATAAATTTTACCTGCTCCTCAAACGTGATTGGTCAATACTATTTGGAATACAAGTGGACTGCAAATAGAAACCACAGCCCCTCAGATACCAAAATTGTTACAGACCCTGCAAACATATGCAGATATCTGTGACAGACATTAGTATGAGAGTAATCCTATATCTCATCTGCACTGTTGTTGACCCTGTTTTTCTTTGTGGTTCCATAATGAGGTCCAGACTGCTCTTCACAGTCACTCCTCAATGTCAGTCTCAATGCTGAACAAATATAAATCAACACAAGAACAATGGGGGCAACACGGTGGCGTCATGGTTAGCACTGTTGCCTCAAATCAAGAGGGTCCCTGGTTCAAAAACCATTTTTGCATGTTCTCTCCATGTCCACATTCCAAAGACATGCAGCTCAGGTTGATTGGTGACTCTAAATTGCCCTTAGGTGTGACTGTGAGCGTGTAAGGTTGTCTGTCTATATGTGCCGACCCTACGATAGTTCTATAAGACCAAGATTGTCCTGCTCCCAGGTGTGAGGCAGAACTGTTTTCAAGGCTGAGTGCAGCATTATGATTATTCCAGGCCAAAGATGGCATCATCCTATTATCCCCTCAACTCGTTAAAAGCCATCAGAAAGGAGGCTGTTTATGCAGGCAGGCAGCCAAGGCTGAACTTTACAGCATGATCACAGGTCTCTTATGAAGGTTGGAGTGTGTGTGGGGTAGAGGTTCTTGATTCTTGTGTGTGTGTGTTTGCATGCTTTATCACACTTAGGTTTGTCAAAGCTTCTGCAGTCACTCAGTCTATACTGTTAAATGCTGTGAGTGCTGAATAGCCTGGACTTTGTGTGCAAATACAGGAACAATTATTATGTTTCTGTTTTACTAAAAAATATGAGGTTCTTTTTAAAATACAAAATCATCTTGCATACAAGCATTATATAGAAAAACAAAATCTGTATTTTGGGGCTGAAGACCGATACTCGACATATCTCAGTATAAGTATGCCTAATGTTCAGTTGTAAGTCACTTTTATGTAAGCCACATGTGACATGTAGCAACAACATGTAACAATTAAAAACAAACAATCAAACAAACAAACAATCAAACAAACAAAAACAACAGGCTGTGATCAAATAGAATGCAATGACAGGGTTTGCTTCCCTCTTAAATGATATGGCTGCAAAACCAATACATGGAAAATTATAAAGTAGCAGTGTTGTGCATTACTTTTTTGTTGAAAAAAAAGTATCAAGAAAGTTTATTTAGTTATAGTTTAGTTTGAGACGAAAAAAGTTCTGTTTGGGGTGGCTTTAAAAGTCATTTGCCATGATTTTGCTGATGAATACAGTGTTTAAAAACTAATATCTATAGTTATACAAGCGGCATTACTTCAGAATGTGGCCAAATGGAACCAGACACGTGCATGTGGAATGTAGAAGGATGGCATCAGGTAATGATGCTAGTGGTAACGACACGATATAAGGAGCACAAGTGCAATTACAGGGCAGGCGGAAGGGGTGGTGGATGGAACCAATAAAACAGGTAACTTTTTGTGGGAGTCTGGCGTTTGCTTCCCATGTGGATGTAAGTTGATTTTTGTTTTGTTTTTTTTCTTCACGTTACCATGTGCCTCTTTTGCCTTAACTTAACCGTCTGTGACTTTGTTGCCTAATCATTGTTACGGTCCACATTAAACATCACAACATGCTGTTTCATTTCACCATGTGCATTTGCAGGAGGATACCTAAAATGTCAAAAGATGCAGGCACCATGTGATGAGTTGGGATAATAATGTGTTGGGCTGATGGAACATTTCTTAATATACTGGAGTGCAGGAAGCGCTTTTTTTTTGCCAGAAAACCTTTTTTTATGCGATTGTGTTTTTTTCATGTCTTTAAAATGCAAAATCTAACATCAACAGTTGTAGTTACCAGCAGCCTCCAACAGGGAGTACTGTCAAAAGTTTGACGCTAGACTGGATGGGCCGAGTCTAGTGCCAAACTTTTGACGGTGTTCATAGACTCAAAACATATTTAGCACTCAGCTTGTAAATGTATTCCTTGATTTCGAAACAGTACCCTTATGTTGTCATTGCATGGGTAAATTAATGAATTTTGTACTGTATTAAAAAAAAAAAAAAAACGCCCCCTCTGAATTTTTAACATCCCTTCAGTCAGTTTACACCTCAAGGATGAAATTGTTGGACACACAAATCAAATGTGGACCTCCCTGTGAAATATGAAACAATCAAAAATTAGCTAATGGGCCTGAGTGGTGATTTAAATGGATCTAAGTGGTGTATACATTTACCTAAAGCAGAGGTTACCATGAACCCTTATTATGAGGAATGAAGCCCAACAGTTGAATGCTCCTCCTGCTGGAGGCTGCTGGTAACTACTACTGTTGATGCTACATTTTGCATTTTGCATTTTGAAGATAAAACATGAAAAAAAACAAATGCAGTGTACTGTAACTGCTGCAAGTGACAGTGACCATTATGAGCATAATCTTTTATGTAATATGAAAGTGCTCATATATCAGAATTTGAATAATAAGAGATGCATGTTGTGTTTAGAGTGCAGAGAGAAATGAAATGTCCCCTGGTGGTGTGCTTCAGCCTCTTGTGGTCAAAATGAGTATTACAGAAAGAAACACAAAAATTTGTCTTATTTTCCTCACATGAAGGAAAAAAATCAGGTGTGGAACCAAGCGAAAAAAAATGTCTTGCAAAAAAAATGTTTTTCTTGCAAAAAATTAGGGGTTTTTTTTTAGCAAGAAAAAATTTATTCAGTTTCACACATTTTTTTTTAAGTTAGCAAATGGATCACCAGAGCTCCCACCTCAGGGCTTCCGTACAGAACCCAGTGAAAAGAGGACGATTTCAGGAGGCAAATTAGAAGTGTTTCTTTTTGTAATACTCATTTTGACCACAAGAGGCTGAAGCGCACCACCACCCATGTCCTAAATTGGACTAACAGCATCCATGTTCCTCCAGGGGACTTTTCATTTCCCTCTTCACTCACACAACATGCATCTCTTATGTGTTGGCAGGTTATGTAACATGACTGTCACGTTTCTTTTGGCCCAGAATGTGTCATACTTGGCGCTAATCTGCCGTTAGTGCCATGGGTGGAATATTGTGTACTGTCAGCAAGCCATATTGAGGATTAACATTTTATGGCCTCATACGTAGAACTATCAAATTCTGATATATGAGCACTTTCATGTTACATGAAAGGTTACGGTCATAGTGGTCACTGTCAATTGCTGGAATTACAGTACACAATGTTTGTGTTTTCTCCAGTTTTATCTTCAAAATGCAAAATCAAACATCAACAGTAGTAGTTACTAGCAGCCTCCAGCAAGGAGAGCATTCAGCTGTTGAGCTGCATTCCTCATAATAAGGGTTCATGGTAACCTGTGCTTTAAGTCAATGTGTACATCTGCTGAGGACACTATTTATAATACAGTGTGTTCGCGTATTGTCAGTGGGACATTTGGACACTTGCAGGGAATAGGATTATTTTTCTACATGTATTGATATCTAGAACAAACAGAATAAGCACTTTTGATGCATTTTATCTTGGCGATATAAATGGTTATGGTTATCATTCATAGTTATGATGATATAGAATTGGACGCTGTTTATTGAATACTGCATTTGTAATGCAATGCTTATTTAATCAGTCCTTCAGTTAACAATTTATCCACTTAGATCAATCTAAATCACCACTCAGGCCCATCAGCTCATTTTTGATTATACCCATGCATTGACAACATAAGGGTACTGTTTCAAAATTAAAAAATACATTTATTATTCATTTATCCTCAGGGCTTCTGTACAGTAGACCACACACACAACTGGACTTAAACTAATGTACAATTTATCACAATGTGCAGTTATTTTCCATCTGCAACGGACTTAAATATTTTCTTACTGCTGAGTTTTGCATCTTTATTGTTTTACTACTTATACTGTTTTTGTATTTATATTGCTTTTTTATGCCTCCTATTTTTTATGCCTCCTTTTTCTATTTTTAGTTTTTAGTTGTTGTTTTTTGGCCACTATTTATGTTGTTTTTGCTTTATTTATCTTGTACATACCTTGCTTTGATATCCCTTTGCCACCCTTACAATGCAAATTTCCCTGTTGTGGGACTAATAAAGTATTATCTAAAAGATAAGAATCTTACTGAATTGGCCACTAATCTTGAAACTGTGATTGTAGAGATCTTCTTTGCTGCCGGGGGGGAAAATGTGTGTGAGACACCCATGTTTTCACAGACATGGATGTGAACTAAGTGCAACTTGCTGGTGCAGAGGCATTCAACCGCAGGGCCATAATTATAGTTTCTATATTTATTTTAATAAGTTCATATCTTTGTTTATGGTACCAATTCTTAAAAGTGTTGTGTTCCCGAGTTGTTCCCGATAACTGTATGTGACTTGTGCCCCAGCCCCTCTTTCTCTGAATACCCTTTTCACAGTCACCATAGCTGACACATGCAAATCAAGTGCCCTGCAGAACTTAACCATGTCTCCCTGGCCTGCCTTCATGGAGATGCAGGTAACAATAGTGTTTGTTCTCAGCCACCGCAGGGTTCTGAACTCTATCCACCATTAAAACATCTAAGTGCAGCCAGCTTAATTTAGGCAATAACCCAACATTAAGCTTAACAAAAAATTGGTTAATTGTGAGCTTAGACAGATGCCAAATTGCTTTACCAAATCCATGTCTTACAAACAATAATCAACTTGAAATAATGTTTACGAGTCCAACACTCTGGCTCTGATAGTTAATTCTAACAAATCTGACATGCCACTTGTACCAGAAATAGTTTTTGCATGCATGCTTTGCGAATGTGTGGAGAATATTTTTGTGTGATTGTGTTTGAAATGTCTGTCTAACATAGCTGTGATGTGTCTAAAGATCTATACTATATGCACCTAGCAGCTGCTACACATTCACTCTCTACATTTATCATTTATTCATAACAGGCAACAACAAGGAAAAAACAGTGCTACATTGTGCACTCTTTAGCGGTCTATAAAATAAATAATCATTCATAATGAATACATCTTTACATAAATAAGAAAAATGGTGTTCTCTGAATAAATAAAATATTAAACCAACTAATGTACTCTCCAAACTATGAAGTAGGCCAATGCTGCTATGTTGCAACAATCGGGCTGATTGGACTGAGTGTGTTCTGAACGTGTTTTCTTTTTGCCTGAAAAATGGTGGTTATTAGCAGCCTTCTGCTAATGTGTGATGTAATATCGTACCTCCAGCACGCAAACAATAACAAAAAATGCTACTTTGTACATGAGGAGTTGGGTCACCAATACAAAGAAATAATTCTGAGAGTAAAACTTTATGGATAATTATTCAAATAAGTTTTGCTCCGCTACATGGTCAGTCCAAGTGGTGATGTTTTGTGTGTAAAAAACAAGCAATTATTTTCAAGATAAAAATGATAGACTACATGTTTATTAATCACAATATGAAAAGAGGAAATAAAACCAAGCTTATTAAGAGCACTTCAAGACTTAATTCTATATAGGTAAATCATGATTTAATTTCATAATGGGCCTATCCATGTCCTCTCTTATTGAGTTATTTTTATCCATTCTCTGCATATCCCACACTTGCATGTCCTATAAGGCGCCCTGTCACAAATTTCAGTTGCATTTTTTTTTTTTTTTTTAATCAAAAATTGTCCCAAGCCAAGCTTACTTGCGACCCCTCTGCCCTATGACAGAAAGTCACATAAACATTAATAAGATCCTAACTGGATAGAAAGCAATTTACTGGACCCACGTATTCAGTGTTTACCCACTGAAAGCATCTGATGTTTAGTCCTCATTCCTATTTATTTATTAAAGTATGTCCACGTGTCCACATGATTGAGTTTCAGTGCATGCTTACTGATATTGAGGAATAGATAGGTGAGAGAGTAAAACCAAATGTCCCCTGAGCTGTTGTGTTATTTTGATGTGGATGCTGTTCATTGTGCGGATGCAACTGTCTTGGACCCCAGGAAGACTAGCTTGTTACCTAGGTGTCACCTAATGGGGATCCTTATAATAAACAAATAAACGGTCATGGTGTCGCTGTTTTAGTGACTTTATGCGCTAATAACTGACTTGACTGTTGATGATTGCAAGGTTTAATATTGGCCTAAGTCAGACATGTCCAAAGTCCGGCCCCCGGGCCAATTGCGGCCCGTGGTCAAATTTTTACCGGCCCGCGGCCTCTATCATAAAATCAATAATATGCGGCCCGCCAGCACTGTTGACCACAGTATAAAATACATATGTACAAAAAAGCTATTTTACTTTTCACCAGAAGATGGCAGTAGCCCTGTGGCTGCACCCTGGCTGCCATGACCCTTGGCCTTGCGTGATCGTTTCAGCCACGCCCATTTCTAACATGGCGACTCTAAACAAAAAACGGAAAGTTGACTGCGAGGGCCGCCGCTTCCAGGACAGGTGGAAATTGGATTATTTTTTCACTGAAATACGAAACAACTGTGTCTGCCTAATTTGCCAAGAGACTGTGGCTGTTTTCAAGGAATGCAACATCAAGAGGCACTACCAGACGAAACATGCTAGCTACGACAAGCTAACTGGGAACGAACGCGGTGAAAAAGTGAAGCAACTGGAAGCTGTTTTAACGGCACAGCAGCGCTTTTTCACAAGAGCCCGTGACTCAAATGAAAATGCCACAAAGGCAAGCTACGAGGTGGCAACGCTGATTGCAAAGCACTGCAAACCTTTCACTGAGGGTGAATTTATTAAAGACTGTGTGATGAAAATTGTTGAGAAAATTTGTCCCGCCAAGAAGCAAGAGTTTGCCAATATTTGCCTGGCTCGTAACACTGTGGTACGGAGAATTGAAGACGTTTCATTAGATCCACCTGCAGCTGGAGCTCATTGAGCTGCAGTGTGACGCTGAGCATCGCAGTCGGCACCAACAGCTCCCTCTTGTCAACTTCTACCGCCAGTTGGATGAAGGTAGGTTCCAAGCAATTCGGACATTTGCTAAGAAAATGCTGAGCTTGTTTGGCTCCACATACATGTGTGAGAAGACATTCTCCGTTATGAACATTAACAAGAGCCGCATGAGGACGAGACTGAGTGACTCTCACCTGCGTGACATCTTACGCATCAAAACCACTGCTCTTGAGCCAGACCTGGACTACATACTGCAGTCAAGATCCCAGTATCACCCTTCACATTAGTGCAGGCAAGATATTTGTTAAGTCCTCTGAGTTTAATAAATTCTTAAATCTCAGTTAATTAATTTTTTTGTGATGGTCAAAATCACAGTTTAAATATGCTGTGATCACTGTTTTGAATTTTGTTTACAGTGAGCATATAATAGTGAATAATATGTAATGTTCCACATGAACTTAGATATCCTTGATAGTTTTCTTCATTTTTTGTGGTTTGTGATTTCGGTAAAAACTTAATGGAAAAAAATGTAAAAGTAAAAGTATGCCATTTGCAATTAAAAAAAATCCAAAAAAAGTTCATTTGTATTTAATGTTAATGGTTCAAAGAATGTCAGGCTGAATAGTCGGCCCCCACACATTTTCACCTTACCAAATCTGGCCCTCTTTGCAAAAAGTTTGGACACCCCTGGCCTAAGTCTACACAAAATAATAGGCAGTCCATCCAGGATTTTGCAGTGTTGTGATCACAAAAGTTAGAGCAAATTGAGCCATCTCTGTGAATCTTTGCAACTTTGTCCAATCACCACAATGTTACTGCAGATTTGACTATTTAAAAAAAGAAAGCGTCTCCTTTCAGTTGTGCTGCCTGCAGTGTGTTCTCTCTCTCTCTTTTTGTGTCTATCATGAGACTACTGCCGCTGTGGTTAGCACTGTTGCCTCACAGCAAGAGGGTCCCTGGTTCAATCCCAGGTTGGAACGGGGTTCCATCTGTGGGTGGGGGCCCTTCTGTGCGGAGTTTGCCTTCTGCCCGATGACAACTGGGATTGGCTCCAAACCCCCCCACGACTCCTGCGAGGACAGGCGGTTATGGAAAATGAATGAATGAATGTATTATCACAAATCACAATTTCCCTCAGAGGGCTATACAGCATAGTATAGCTTAGACCCTTACAGTGGAAAACAAAAAAAAATCCCCCCAAAAAACCTTTAACGAGAAAAAAAAAAAAAAAACATCTCAGGAAGAGCAACTGAGGAGGGATCCCTCTGGACGAACAGACATGCAATAGATGTTGTGTCTAAAGAACAGTGAAATTCATAGTTAATGTTAACCCAACATTAGGTAGAGGGTTAAATGGCCCGACTGACGTAATACAAACACCTGAACCCTCCTGACTGGCTCTGATATGTATAATATAAAAAACTTCAAACTAGCAAAGCATTTTTTATTATTTTTTTATTTTATTTTATTCCAATATTACCTCTGACAATTCACTGTCACGATTCCTGCTCCTCTCCCCCTCCTCAGTACTTTTCCATTCACTCTTCCTCTGCTCACTCTACCTGCGGGCCACGCCCACTCTGCCTGCTCTACTCACCTCCAGCTGCATCTCATCAGTAATCAACCCTGTATATAAGCCTGCCACACACACACTCTCATTGCCAGATTGTTCTACGCATTATGCAAGACTCTCCAGCATTCTCCTGCCAGATCTCCGAAAGCCGACCCTGCCTGTCCCCGACCTGCTCTCTTCGCCTGATCCCCGGTAAACCTACCTGCCTCCTGTCCCCGACCACGAGCTCTGTTTTGGCGTCTCTGATCTGCTTCGCTGGTAAAGACCTCTCCGCCTGGCCCCGACGATCCTCCTGGTCCATCCCCATCGGTACCGCTGCATCATCGGACTGCTTCCTCGGCTTCGGAACCTCCGCCTGTCCCCGATCACGCTTCCGCCTTCTCCTCGACGGTATCTCCACACGTGCTGTCGAGCTGTTGGGCTACGGGGTTTCCTCCACATCCACGCCGAGTGACGTCAGCTTCGGCTCGTTGCTTCGATCTCCCTCCAGAGACTTTGTTGTGGGTTCCGACCCGAAGAACGAACTGTATGCTGACTTACCTCATCCTGCTTCGTGTCTGAATTGTGTTGGTCTGAATAAAAGTTATTGCCAACTAATCCTGGTTACGGTTGTACTGCATCTGGGTCCTCACCACACCCGTTACATTCACCATATCATGATGTGCATTCTTTATAATTCATTAAAGAAAAAAAAAAAAGATGAATTGTCAGGGTCCACCTATCAAAACCAAAAGCTTGGCAACTAACTTTCCTTTTGTGCTGGGACTGCAACACTGTGCAGAGGAATTCTTCAAAATCTCAGGCTAGGAATCTGAAAGTGACAGAAACTGTGTTTGGGATTTTATATATGTATGTATGTATGTCAGCATGTCAGCAGTACTGTTAGTGTTTCCTAACACACACTTTCAGACTGTAAAAATGATAGCATGATTTGTGCTTCAATTAGCACCAACTTCAAAACATTAATAATTTTACTGTAACTGCATGTGGCTTAGTGCTGATCTTTGTGAATTGGACTGTTCTTGCAATGAGGTCTTTTCATAGAATGGGACCAATTTTGCACCAAATGAGAGTGTTTACCTCATGTAAATATGTGCAAATAGCACAGGAGCACACAGATGCCATTTGCTTAGTGGGAGTATTACACAGTTTCTTTTTTCTTTTTTAAACAAACAATCATTCAAAATGAACTCCAACTTATGCACTTTATCACTTTGCACAATTAGAGGTTTAATTAGGTTTAAATTATTTGCACAGTATTTTATCTCACTTGGTTTTAGGAATTGTGTGTCTTTTCAGTCTTAATCTTTTATAGTGTTGTTTTTGGTTGTATGAGTGAAGCCCAACACAATTTTCTGTCATGACAGACAATAAAGATTTACTGATTCTGATTCTGCGAGTTGGGATCAAGTTAGATAGAAATCTGGCATGTGTTGTGTGGTGATTACTGGGGGTCAATTCTGTGCACGTCTGGCACACATAAACTTTTCACCAGAAGATGGCAGTAGCCCTGTGGCCGCACCCTGGCTGCCATGACCCTTGGCCTTGCGTGATCGTTTCAGCCACGCTGATTCAGTCTGCTGTTTTTTGAGAAAGAGATTCAGTCTGCTGTTTTTTGAGAAAGGTTACACGAGGTGAAGTGTCTCACACGTTATCAAAAAGACATTTAATGAAATCTACAGCCTGATCACAGAGTTGAAATGTGTTTCCAAACTGGCCCGCCGCTGACTGATAATCCCAAAAGACAGCTCAGCTCATGCTGCTGCTCCAGTGTTTCCTGACCAGAGTCTATCTGCATCTCACCTGTGTCTTTCAGAGAGGCTTGGCACATTGAACAGGCTGAACACACATGCTTTCTCTACTGCCGTCCATTTAGTCACAATTCAAATCATGCTGGCTTGTCACATACACATTCATACACACTGAGTGTAGTGGAATTCTTAAGTGGTGCTTCAGAGAAGAAACAATATGCCAAAACACTGTGTTGCAGAATGAAACAATGACACAGCAGTGGGACTATATGTTTCAGTTTTAGAGAAACTTACACAAAATATCTGGTAGATATATAATTTCCATATATGAATGACTGAAATGAATTATACGTGTGGGTTATAAATTGTGGAAAAGCACTGGTGCTGACTTAAATGACACAAGCATGGAAGGAGAATCAGGCAGCAGGCTCTAATTGCAGCAGTGTAGTGTTTGTCAAAGGCAAGTATTTGAATGTCCAAAATATGTGATTATGGGGTATGCGTGTGGTATAAGAAAGCCTGTTTTCATTCATTTTACTGTGGCATACAATTCCAACACCAAAAGGCACATTTTGCATCTGCATGATATGACCCTGGATGACATCAGTTAAGAACATGGCCAGCGTTGTTATTATACACCACCAGACAGCCGAATAGAGAATCTTTACTTGGGTCCAGACCTTTGACTAACACCATTCCAACCAGTTGGAATCATCTTGCATTGTAAAATGAAACGGCAGTCTCCCAGTTAAAAATAAACAACAACAACCAATCAGCACTGTGGGGGAATTAATGATTGGGCAATCAGAATTACAGTCAAGCAGTGTGCTGGAACCCATTAGAAATAATAACAACAATGCTGAGCACTGTGGACAAGATGGATGTCCTAAATAATCCATATCTTATAGTTTACTTTGCTCTATTCCACTCTCAAAATAACAGTAAAACAGGTATGTTGGCATAGCTATGTGTGGACTTCAAATTATGTTAGATCTGGGCATTTCTTGGGTTTCAAGTGATTGGTTCGGTGAAAATCCCCCACAAAAAATATAAACAATTGACAATTCTGTCTGATCTCAGGCAAGGAGAATCAATAGGCGGATTTCCATTAACCCTCAAATAGCACAAATTGAAATTCTGTATACAAAAAATGCAGCAATTTTGAAAATACTCTAATAGCTGTTATTGCATAGCATAACTCTTCAAAAGTTGAGCAGATCATCCAGAAATATTGAATCAACAATTTCTTTGTAAAATCATGGACTATCGCCTCCCAGAAATACCTCATATGTGGCCACTGCCACCTATATGGGGCTTGTCTTTCCATTATGGCTCCATAACATGCCTACGTGGCCTTGGATTGGAAATAATGATGGCTAATATGGTGACTGCAATAGAAATAAAGCTGCTTATGTTTTGAACATCCTTCTTGGAATGTTATCACCAGACGAGAAATCGCAGAACATCACTCAGTGGAAATGGAGTCATCTCGCTATTGTGTATGACATTTCCAAAATATAGCTTAAGTTTTGCACAAATCTGTAATGAAAACCTGCCTAATGACACAAAGTATTACAGCTGTTCTGGAAGAACAGCACCTTACTAAGACAGTTTGTTTTGTCCACCATCACGAGCCGTGTACCCTGGTGCTGAGAGTATGTTTTCAGATCACACAAACACATGAAAACTTGTGGTCAAAGTTTGTTCAGCTGCTTCCATCAGAAATATTTTTTGCCTTTTGGACTTCCACAGTGATTGCCTGCATGCCGGAGTCATTCACCCTGCAGCTCGGCTTAATACCACCCAAATCATCAATCAAGTCGTGTCCCTCCCAGGATCCTCTGTCTTCCTGGCACTGTTTTTAGTGTGGTTTAAAGCATTTTTTTTTGTACCCTTAGTAAGCACCTGCACACACGCATACACACACTCACATTCTCAGCTTGATACATGCATTATAGCATAATTGTCAGCTCTGTCAAAGCACTATGTCGTTTTCCCTGGGAGAATGTGTATTATTAATTGAAGGAATTGCAAATATTTGTATCTCAAAGCTGAGTGCTCAGGTGATTGCTACTGATGGCCTCAGGTGGAAAAGGAACAACTGAGAGAACTGGGAACAGAGACAGATTTTCTTTTGTAAAAATGCTGCATGTTCCATGTTGCAACATGGAACATTAAAACAACAATCACTTCCCTTCAAGTTGTCACTTTGACATTAATTTGAACATTAATTTGCATTTATCAAGCTGTTGATTGCCAGGAAAAATCATTTATAGACAGCTGGCATTCATTTGCTTTATCGAAATACATTTGGTTTAAGAAAAATATATATAAATAAATAAAAGCCTGGTTCATATTTTTCCTGAGATATGACGTTGGGTAAAGGCTAGAAAGTGTTGTTGCAGAACATTATGTCACAGTGAAATTGACCTTTGACCTTTTAGATATACAATTTCATCACATCATTTCATCCTTGAATACAATTGTGTGAAATTTTGTTTTGAGTTTTTTCCAAAAATATGTTTTGCGAGGTCACAGTGTACAACTTCTAATCAGTTCATTGTGGAGTCCAAGTAAATTTTTGAGACCAACACAGGACATGGGAGGCTGGAAATGCTTTATAAGTCTTTTCTCAAATGACCATACTACAAAAGTAATAGAAATAGAGAAGGAGTATGAGATTTAACCCTTTTTCTGTGCACCTCTCTACTGCTCTCAGCTGTGGTACTGAATGTTAGCAAAGTCATTCAATCTACCAGAGAAACAGATACTGTTACCATTTCATCTACTGCCATCTGCTGTTTTGCTGTTCATATGTGGTTTGTTTTATTGTGACTGTGAAAGCAAGCATGTATGGGTGCAGCATCTAAGTCCAAGACATGTTTTCCTACAGGGAAAGTAAAGTATATCGTATCATTTCTTATTGTATCATATAAAACAGTTTCATACATTTTTTCGCACTATTTCTTGCAGAAAGTCCCGCCCTTCTGTGCTCTGATTGACAAGTACTCCTTACCTTGATGTGTCCCTGTGATTGAAGCTAGAAGAGTACAAATGAAGATATTTCCAATATGAAAAAAAAAAATTCACATTGTATTTTGGTACTCTGCTCTGTTGTACTCTTCGTGCATAGTTATGTTTAGTTGCCTTGCTCTATTCAAACTCCCAATTTAGGGGTTTCAGAGGCTGGTGGCAGGAGCCCCTGAGAAACACAAAGGCCACTGAGCATCATCTACACTGATCAGACCTGGTTACTGGGAGACAGATGCAAACACCATTTTGGCTGGATGTAATCTCAGCAACTGTGTAGGAGCAACTAAGCAAGAACCTCATTATTGGGCTTTTCTGACAAGTCTCAAGTTGCACGCAATGCTAACATCTTTGAAATGCTTACTGTTTACAACCTTTGTTTATGGCATGGTTAGGGTTAGGCAAAGATAATAGAGGTGAATGTTAATTGCTAACACGTTCTCATGCCAAGTCATCACATGTCAATCAAATTGTTAATTTGCAGTGGACTTCTGCGTCTATATATCGTGCTCTAGGCATCTAGTGTTTAAATTCAGGGATGCCACTGTGATGTCCACAAAAGCACTTGGTGAGATGACACTTCATGTGGTTATGTTGAGGCAACAAAAGTATATAGCAACTAATGCCAAGATATCAACAAACCCTTGAACTGCCCTCCTGTCTGCTCTATAGGGGCCTTTGTGCTCCTTATATTAACTTTTTACTGACAGTGTGTCAACTTGACGCTGTCTGTTGGTGTATTACGTGGATGCAACAGGTTTCGTCTGGCCATCCTGCTATCCTTTGCGTATAATAACACAGTGAACAGTCCTGTCTGGCTGCACTCTCAGCTGACACCATCCAGCGACGTATCATGGGGACATAAAACATGGCTACTGGTGTCAGGATCTCAAAACACTGCAAAAGTGGCTGTATTTGATGACTTTGGAATGAGAGCGGACTGAAATTACAGGTCTGACAGGACAGAAAATAAACATCAGTCTGTAGGGACTTGGCTTCGGAACAAGCTTCTTTTTCTTCTAATTCTTCTTCTTTCAAATCTGCTGTAAATAGTTTAAACAGGAGTCATAGAATATAATCACAGACACTTGATTAGGAAGTAACCATTTGTAGCAATTGGTTGTAAACTGTTGCCAGGTTGTTATGGCCGTGTTGTCCACCTGCACAGGTATGATTGGACTTTGGATCTGGTAGCCAAACACTTGACAAATGAGCCAGTGATTGTGAAGCATGAATGAAACTGATCAAATGATGCATGACCAGTTAGACTGGACAGTTGAGCTACTCTCATCTTTGTCTTCATTTAAAAATTAAATGTTCATATATGCTTAAACCTTTTTGATGCCCTGCGGAAAGCCATGTCTTTACAATGCACAAATACAAAATTAAACATGCAGTATCTGTTTTGCATGACCCAGGTGCTCAAGGGTCGCTGCTGCACCAGATTCGGATTCAGATGTCTCTGCCCAAAGCCCCATATGACAGATGATCAGGAGTATTTTGGGAAATGTGTCTGTGCATCACACCGGGGCAAGGATTAGGATTAAAGAGTAGCTCCACAGTGATTGAAGTGTGTCTGCCGATGTCTCACCAGGCTATAGCTATGTTAAATAACACTCAGCTCCAGTCCCAGAATAGCTCAGGCCTCTGGCGTTTCTGGAGTCGAGGCGTGGGACCTTTTCGTTGCCTGCCAGTGACACTGAGTGATATGTTGTACTCCCCAGAAATATTAAAAAAACAGTTTTTTAGTTTCTCTTCAAAATATGCAAATTGTTTTTGTTTAATATCTTTAAACTGTACATGTAAATGCATCAGCACTATGCAGTGATTGGATTTTTCATGATTTTGTTGAAGGTGAGCTGAAATAAGATATTGCAGAGATACACAGCCTGAATTCATCCTTATGATTAAGAAGAACAGAAGTGGAAGTGACATGTTAATTTGTTCTGCTCTGAATGTAGTACAGTATCTCTGTAAATGAAGTCACAAATCTAAGATACCACCCTTCCAAAACCCAGTCACTGACTTTAAAATAAATGTAATACATTGACACATTTCTGTTAGAGAACTCAGGGAAATTGGTGCTGTAACACAGGTTAAACTGTTTTTACAACTCAGAGGAACTCTACTTTCCCTTAGGGCAGGGTACAGCAAACTCTAGTCTACCTGAGAATAAAGTTTCAGCTCTTTGTTCATTAAAAAGTTTCTTGTGAAAGGACAAGGTCTTTATTCCCAGAGGGGACAGCATGAGCCCCCAGATCTATGACACTACAGCTCATTAAAAACGATGACAGTCCCACTGCCGTTTTATTACTGGCCATTTTCTGTCTCTGACTGCACCAGCCTGACATGTTAAAGTAATAAGAATGTGTGTAAATGTGAGTGTGTGAGAGTAACGAGGGACGGGGGAGAGGGAGAATGAGTAACAGTGAAAGAGATATACAGAGAGGGTCTAACAGAACCTCTGTGAACTCTGATTAATTCAGCTTTAGCTTCATTTGTTTCCTGTTCTGCACCCAATCAGATCTTGACTGCCGCTAAAAAGTGAGCCCCGGGGCAATGAGCCTCACTCTCGAGGGATTAATTTGAACAAAAAAATGTTACCTTTTCCTGAAATGACATCATATTTTTCAAGTTTGCATATTCTAACAGGACAATTTATTTTTCATTGATTAATTGTTTCAGTAGTTCTTTTCAGATGAGCAGTTAACTGTACAGTGTCCTTGCTTGCCAAAAGTAAAACCTGAATACCTTGCCATTACCACAGTCTGCTCTGCCTGCTGCTATGGGATTTAACCCCTTACCCCACCTCCGCCTCTATCTCCACTTGGTCACTCCTCCTCATCAGCCTCATCCCCTCCACCTGGTGCTCCAAGCTGCCCTTCATCTGCAATCAAGCTAGTATTTAAGCAGCCTCACTCCACTTACTCATTGGCAGATTGTCTTTACTTCCATGCCAGACCTTACAGCACTCATTCTCGGACTGTTTTCCTGGTCTCGACTTAGCTTGCCACTGACCACCTCTCCTTGTCTCTGCCCGCGTAAACCTAACAGCCATCTGTCCCCGACCACGAGTTTCGCCTGTGCACTTTCTGGTTCTTGTCTGCCTGTGGCTGTGCAGTGTCAGCCTCATGCCGAGTGAAACATGTCTTCCATGTGAGTGCCTCTGGTGTTTCTCATTTTGATGGTACATCAATACCCCGCCTGTCCTCATTGAACCTACTGCCTGCTACCACTGGATTTATCTGCTCCGCTTCCTGCCAGCCTGATGCCAACTCTGCTTCCTCCTTGACCACGAGCCATGCCTGCCCCTCTACAAAGTCCCCGCTTTTCCCACAAGCTTCCTGCTGCAAGTGCTCCTGCAACTTACCAGTGACCTTCGCCTGCCAGTCCGCTCCACGTTCACAATTTCCCCGCCCAAATTCTGAACTATCACCTGTGAACGTGAGCTCACCCCAGTCCCTCTACAAACTCCACTCCACCCCAGAACTGATAACTGTCCCTTCTTACCTGCGACCTGATTACACTCACCATTGCTCCATTCAACCTGCCAAAAGATTAAATAAAGGTCATTACCAGTTACTCTCCAGTTCTGTTGTGCTGTAATCAGGTCCTACTACACCCTGTTACAGCCATGAACAGGATCAGGCAAGTGTAAATTAGCATTTTAAACTCCAAAGAAACAGATTTTCCCTCATTCTGAACTTGTAGAATACTGCCACTTTGTCAGTACTTCTGGTACGAGATCCCAACACCAAAGCCACATTTTGTGCATGAAATACTGCTGGATGGCATCAAGTAAGACTGGGGCTGGACAGAGTCAGATCCAGTGATATTGTATGCTGGCAGGCAGCTGGATGGCACCTGCCAGTTCCTCATTATATGTGGACGGGTGGCGTCACTTATGACAGAACCTGTCACGTCCACATGACATGCAGCAGGATGACTTCAGGTTGAAACGCTGCAGGTAACGATGTAATATAGGGACCAGGGGCGCCTAAAGGGTTGGTGTGAGGGGTGGTGGATAGGTCCAACAATCTTTCAAGATGGAGTCCAGTGTTCCATTCCTGTTTGAATGTGATGTTAATTGTTTTTTTGGTTTTCCTATACCTCACCATGCTCCTCACACCCCTAATCCTAAGCATCCATTAGTTTTTCTGACACCCAACACCCAGGCTAGCTTGTGTGTTTGTGGATGTCCCATTGTTGGTTGCCATGTGATGTTGCTGCCTAGACATAACCACATTACAATAATTACAATAATAACACCATGTGCTTGTACTTACACCATGGTAGTGCCATCCCGCAACATAAAAAGCAGACACAGAAGGATAGCTAGGGTGTGATATGTAGAGGTGACAGTCCATGATATAGCCTTGGATGAGAATGTGTTTGAAATATTTGACAGTATTTCAATCTGATGCCAGCCAGCAATGTATCATACAGATGTGACAGGTTCTGGCACCTCCCAGCTGCGTATCGTACATAAAGGCGGCTTTTGGTGTCGGGATCTTACGCCAAAATCACTGCAAAAGCGAGTATTTGACAGCTTAGGAATGAGAACAGGTTGGACAGTTCAGAGTAGATTTAGAATTATAAAAGGAGTATGCATGGTTTTATAAATGATTTTTTTTTTGACACGCCATTTTTGGCTTTTGTCTGCATGTACAATTTAGTATGAATCCCACAAAGTCTAATGCTATATAAATGACAGTCTTATCCCAGGAGCCCTTTGGTAATTTACAAGTGGCTGTAATGTATCTGTGGATTTTGTTTTCTTTTTTAACATAAACTTGATGATGATGTAGGATTTAATTTTATTGTAAATATCTACACACTCTCATCTCGAGTCATTACGTATTGTTGATTTGCAGTGGACCTCTGTGTCTACATATTATGCTTTTGGTATGCTTCTGCATCTACTGTTGACGTTCCAGGATGCCATTAACATAATAAATGCACATGGTGGGATGATGTGGTATGTGGTTATGTTATTGCAACACAAGCACATTCAAACCATCACAGTCAGATGCTTTTCAACCTGACCCAGTCCTCCCGCATATCATGTAGACACGCCGGGTGCCGTCCACCGGCATATAATAACAAAATGCCCAGTTCTGTCCAGCCACCTTGTCACCTCATGCCATCAAACAGCTTTTCAAGCGCAGGTGAAATGTGCCTTTTTGCATCATGAACTTCTGCCAAAAACATTGTCAAAGCATCAAGGATAATTGTAATTTAGTTTTTTTAAACTTTGTATAACCAATAAATCTACCTTCTATCTTCCTTCTACCTTCTACTCTTTTATGAGTTTGGAATGAGAATTGACTGTAAATACACATTACAGTGAGGATAACAGGCACACGGTTGTGTTGAAGTGTAGATGAGCCCAGCTGAGGTGGTGATACCACCACTGTCACTGATTTTATACGAGCAGCAAATTGAGCATCTTTATGTCTTTCCAAGTTTGCATTAAAAGCAAGTTTAACACAAGTGCAATCTTTACAAGCTCTAACTGTGATAGATAGGGGCCATATGCATAGAAATATCCATATGCATTTGTTTTGTCAGGTTTATAAACCCAGGCCTAATTAGATAAATTTCATAAACCTTGGAACTAGGCACGTGAGCATGAGCCCTATTTTAAATGCCATACTTACACTGTAACAAATTTTCTTGTAGATTAACAGTAAAATACTGGCAGCAGGGTTGCCAGTAGTTTACTGTTAATTTTACAGTTCTCCTACTGTAATCAACTCTACAGTATGTTACTGTAATTATACCATGCACTGAATTACAGTACATTGCTGAATTTTCTTGATATTACAGTACACTACTGGCATCAGGGTTGCCAGTAAATTATCGTTTTTCCTAGCATGCTTACTGTGAACTTATTTACAGATTATTACTGTTATAATATCATGTACTAAAATACAGTATAGTGCAGTGTTTTGTTGAATTTACAGTATACTCCTAGCAGGGTCGACAATATTGTTTTTTCCAAATCAGCAATGGAATTTCACCATAATTCTAAATACAGTACCATGTAGTCATTTTTCTAAAAAGAGTATTACCATGACCATTACTGGCAGTATTGATGACAGTCAGTTACAATGAAGTAAACACTGTCTTGACTGTAACCTTGATTAGCAATATCAGTGTGATATATACAACATATACTGAATGACTTAGTTAACTTAAATGCAGCAAAAAAAAAAAATCCATGGAAAAGAAGAGACTTAGAAAATATGACATATGATGTAACCCAAGATTTAATTAAAAAACGCAGCACCAACTGAAATACTTCATTTGTTGATACAAACAAACTACTTACTTTTTCCAATACAATTGTAAATTTCAAGTATGTCTGACAGAACAAGGCAGTCTATTTGCTCATCAAATATGTTAACACTAATAAACTTTTTAATAAACTTGGGGGAATGATGCATCTAACCACTATGAGTATCACTGCCTTTTTGATACAAAATGCACAATTTGTCAGTGGGACTGAAAAATCCAATGAATGTAATCTAGAACTTCCACATTCACACAAACTGAAATATATGAAAAAGTTTTTCTTTTTTTAAATAATAATCTAAATGGTGGAAAGTGGTGCTTCAATCAGAGGAATCGCTATAATACAATACATATCACAACACAACACACAGCAATATTTTTGACTAAATACTTATATCTATATTGCCCAGCCCGTGTTCAAATTTTAGTGTTTCAGTGTTTGATGATCAAAATTTCTGCAAATTCTAACTCAACAGTTTTAGCTTAACTCAGAATTTCAAAGCAAGCGTTTTTAAATTAACTTAAACAGGTATCTTAAAACATAAAGAGAAGGCTTCAAGTCTGCTTAGAATAGAACTGATCAAGGGTCTGCCAAGATTCTGCTGACTGACAAAAATGAACATATACAAGAGTACTCCTGTTCTGGGACAAGCAAACATGATCCCTTCTTGTTAACATAAATAGTAGTTTTACAGCATAAATATCAACATTTTTTTAAGTAAGATATAGCAAATTTAGTAGACAGGAGAACAAGAACACATAACTTAAGGCAAACAATGTGAAATAATCGTGGATGTGTTAATGTGAAGTGCCTGGGTAGAGAGATTTCACTGACCTATATTAAATTCCACTCAAAGTCTATGAGGTTCTTCAGAAGAGTGGACACACAGGGACTGACTGTTACAGACTTCTTCCGAACAACTCTCCCTTTCCTCTTGGAAACAATCTTGCCCTGGCTGGCTTTGGTTCCTCTCTTTGGGTTGATCCTAATGAAGCACCTGACAAACACAGCAGTCTGAAATTAGAGGTTGGATGGAAATAAAGTCTGTTACTATATAAAGTAGGGCTGGGTGATATGGATAAAATCAAATGTCATAATATTTTTACCTGAATACCTCAATGTCAATCTTGTGATGCTATTGTAGGGATGACTACTGGTGGCTACTGGTTCATGAGATATTTGCATACATGATTTTTGATAGACAATTATTAGTCATTTGGATATGATGACCAAAGGCTTGAGACAGATATAAAAATGGTTGCAACAATTTGATAAGTTCAAAAAATATATATACTATTTACTGTAAAGCAGCCTTTAAAACCAGGAAAAGGCAACAGTTACACCAAAGCCAGACATAAGGGAAAATAACGTTAAGCGATCACTGGAAATAGGCTTAAGAGTAGGAAAAAAGTGTTGCACACTACGGCTCAATATGCATTTCTTTTCTATTTAGATGAGGTTTTAGGCCTTCTTCAAGATCAATAATAATGGCAGAACAATGGTATTTTATATAAGGCACACCCTAGTAACAGATCTGATGGTGATTAGACATATAAGTTCCAACATTAGGATGAGAAAAAAAATCAAAAAGCCTCCAGCAAATCAAACTTTTTAAAAGACAGTGATAGGAACTACAGCTGATCAGATCACTTCAAACAAAATGAAAAACAATACATTGCCCAACCCTAATATTAAGTGATCATAAGGTAAGGGTAAAATGAGCATGATGAATGAGAGAGAGAGAGAGAGAAAGATGGCATTAATTGTGGTTATGTTTCATTAAGTGTAGCAGAGGCTTTCCAGTGAGAGAGCTTTAACAATACCAGGACCCTGGCTCTGTTAGACCTTAATGGAATGCAACGTTAGTTAATGTCATCAGTATCATCTGTGCGATTTCATATCAAATTGACAGCTGTTAAAATGATTTGTTGGACAACACAAGCTTCACCTTTGAATGAATTCAATTGTACAGGCAGCCTCCTCCTAGTACTGTAACTTAAAGGTTTAGCACACCAAAAACAGAACAGCAAGCCCCCCACAAATGTTGGCTGGATGCCCTCAAACAGGACATGACCCTCAAGGCTGACCATCCAGCATCCAGCAGTCACACGCTCTTTTCCACTCGAATGTAAAAAATAGATTAATTTCAGAAAGCATTTTGTCTAGCTTAAAAGAATATTCATGCTTAATTGGAGTACAGATAACTTAACTAAATACATACCAAGCAGTATTAGACAAGGAGTTGGGGGTAGGATGAGGGTCTTCTCAACAGCAGCCACTGTGGCAGAACTCTGTAGCACACAACCAATATAATTGTAATGAGAATATTAGTTTCATGATATGCTTTTTAAGATGGCAACAATTCAATGCAATAGAAATGACGAAAGAAGAGAAACAAACTTACATCTGCAAGAAAGATGAGCCCATTTGAAGTGGGCCATCAGCAGCTGGACAACTTTGAGTGCCACCTCAGTGTTCTCACCTTGGGAGAGGACAGCCTGGGCATCTTTATTGGTAGAGTCGTGTGTGATCTGTGATTAGTCTTCCACATTATTCCATGGCAAGCTCCAGGTGACATAGCACATTAAGGTCTGTGAGAAGCTCCAAATGAGCATAGATGCACCTCTAATTGAAGTGGTAAGGTCATTTGCTTCTGATATCTCCAGCGGTAGGAACTGGAATAGCATTTTTACAGAATGTGGTCTCCATGAGACTACAGACCTCTGCTCTTTCAACCCCACTTGCACCTTCCTGTCTGTAGATCTCCTCTAATCTTGGTGTTTTTGCTCCACAGTATTATCAGGCTCACCTGGTGGGAGATCTGGCTGAAATCTAGTACATCCATATGTGTCAGTGGGCCCCCTCTTGCGCCAAGAGCTGGATCCAGAGCACCTTTGGGCTCAGTAACATTCAAAGCTGCATTCACGGTTTAAGTTTTCAATACGAGTTTTCACCTGAATAAGGACCGAAGTATGAACGCCTGCCATAAGTGAGCCATCTGCAAAAACTGTCATGGTCGCCCTCCCCCTCCTCCTTTGTGAGTCTCTCCCTGTCTGTTACCCTTCTGTGCCCTAAGCTGTGTGTGTGTGTGAGTGTGGGCGTGGTTTGTTTGCTCCATAGGCTGGGCCAGGTGCAGGCAATCTCCTGATGAGCTGCAGGAGTATTTATGCTGTTGCTTCAGATCTACTTGTTGCCAGAGTATTACTCCTACCAAGGGGTAGATGTTCCTCATGGCCTCTCAGTATTTACTCATTGTAAGTATTTACATGTTTTTGTATTTTGTACCCTTCACAATCACTTCATGGGCTATAAGAGTGTTTTCTGGCTCAAACGTATGATTTGCAACTGATTCTCTGATGTTGTTGTTGTAGTCCTCTAAGTAAAACTCTGTACCCTTCTCTACTACAACAGCTGGTGGGAAGAAGTTGCCAGCACTCAGAAAAGCCTGAAGAAGTTGATACCTCTCTGCGAGAGTTGAGGAAAGGTTCTTAAAGTCATGTAGTTTCTGTCATGTCAAGGAAATTATGTTAGGAAAGATGTTTTTTGTCTTGTGTCTATGTTGTCTTGTGATTTTCCTGTTTTATTTTGAAATCCTAACTCTCCTCTCGTTTCAGGTCACCTTACTTCCTCCCTTTGTGTGTTTTCCCGCCATTGTGATTGTCGGCCCCACCCTGATTGTCTCCACCTGTTTCCCCTTACCTTGTGTATAGTCTCCGTCTCCCTTTGTCCTGTGCCAGTTCGTCTTGTCTCGTCTGCCAGTGAACCAGCGCCTTTCTTATGCCCAAGTCAAGTTTTGTTGTTCCTCGCTCTACTGCATCAAGTCAAGTTTTTGTTTTTCCTTGCCTTTTTGCATTGTTCAGGTTTGAAACCTATTTTCATTTTGATACTAACTCTAGATTTTTCATGCACCTCATTCGAGTGATTTTTTTTTTTTGTTGGTACTTTGTTTCCTCTTCTGAGAGATTTTTTGTTGTTACTTTCCCTCTTCAGAGTGATTTTGAGTTTTGCATCTGCTTTTGGAAAGACTTTATTACTGCCTTTTTATAATAATGTGTTTTTTGACCATTGATACCTGGTGTCGTGCATTTGGGTTCAATTCCAGTTCAGTCTTGTCAGTTTCCTTCAACATGGTTTAAAATATGTATGCTTGCCCTCAAATGGTGGTGTCCACAGACGAATTAGTGGCCCAAAGTGCAAAATAAGCTCTGGATAATGAGAGATATAGTGATGCTTGGGCTTCATTGGGTGATCAGGAAAAACATGCTGTCTGAAATACAAATATTCATCAATAAGAACTCTTAAATAGCCTATTCTCTCGGAGTTGTAAAGCCAGTTGCCATACTTCGTTATGATCTGGACTTCACCAACACCAGTTTTGCACAGCATGCCCACCAAGCTTGTCACTCTCTGGATTAACCTCAAAGGATTTATTATTGGCACCATTCCCAAAATAATGGAACTGGTTTAGAAGTTGGTTCAACTCAAGGTAAGTAAACTGTTTGTCTACTCTGACAAGATGCTTTATGTACAATGCCAGATCAGATGATACAATCCCTTCAAAAAGGTCATGGCCAAGACAGGGGGTAATCCTGGCTGACATACATGACAGTAAATCAGCTCATTGAATACAGAGTCAAATTTGACACCTCCACTAACCCCATTATTGCTCTGAACATCTCTGTATGACTGTGTTGTTCGCTTAGTACCTCGGGAAAGAGGATCTTTCTCAAATGTTTTGTCAATTTTGTATGTGTGAACCAAGGTTGTCACCTGCGATGGTGCACAAGTTTCCTTTGCAGACTATTTAGGTCTTTCACAAGGTAGCCCATGACTAAATCTTGACCAAAATATTTGAAATCCTGTTCTTTACAAAGAAGAACAAGTTTCATATGTCAGCGTATTGCATATCTTTTTTTAAACAAGTGTATTTATTAATTTTTAGGTTGAGTAGACACATTACAACAACAAGAAGAGGAAAAAAAATAAATAAATAAATAAAAAATTTAAAAAAAAAAATAGATTAAAAAAAGCATATTGCATATCTAATAGCATTTTTCAGACTAATATTTTGATTTGGTGTGTGACTTAATTTTGTACCACAGACCATACAGCAGTCTAACAAATCAAAAATCTGTTGCTGTGGCATAATACACCTCATTTTTTCAACCACTTTCACAGAGTTTACACTAAGCGAGTTTACACTAGTGTTTCAGACATACACAACACAATGTTGTAGTGTGTTAAATATCATGTTGGCAGGAGTTTCAGATGCAGCCAATGACAGAGTTGGTTAACACTGGTAAACTTGCTAAGCTAACCAAGTTAGTTGTCACAGTAAAAACCCGATTATCATCTTAACTCAAGTTTTGAAAAGTTGCGGTCACTCTCGGATCCGTGGTAATTACTCACTGCCTGCTCTGTGACTGAATGCCTCTACTAGCTCCAACAAGTGTCGCTCTCTGTCACCCATATGTGCCCTGCACCACATGAGTTTGCCCTGGGTGCTGCAGATATGTCTTACATGTTGCAGCTTTTGCAATTAGCTAATCTAATTGCAACATTTCAAATCACCATATCTGACATTCTATTAATAGTTCAGCCAGCTGTCCTCAACCACATTCAAATGCCCATTCCTCACCGGATAGTAAAAGCAAATATCACCAGACAGATGTATTTCAACCGTCTGCTTAATGCAGTGCAGGATTCAGACAGATGATCCTCGATTTGCTCATAAAGTGCAGGATTCAGGTGGATCATCTTCGAAAAGAAAGTTCATTGGCTTCAACTGTTCTGCCCATCTCCTACACAAATACAGTAGTGTTCTGTTTTTTTGTGTGGCCTCTTTTCTGTGAATTCTACATCACTCCCAGAAAGCAACGTTATATACAGTATATGTCACTGAGTGGAGTGACCACGACAGGGTGCAAGACCACTGATATTCTGTTGGGGGAGCAACCAAGACTTCACAACACGAGCCAGAGGGAGATTTTTCGTATAAAAAAAATAGAAATTTTATTACAACACAATAAGATAAAATATTACTGTTTAGAGTCCGTTAAAAGAGTCCACAGTCCATTAGATTGCTCTAACTGGGAACACCTGGCCAGTATCCCCAGCTATTTACACTCCCCTGCCTGCATGCTGGGGCGGCTGTGGCTCAGAGGTAGAGTGGGTTGGAAGGTCAGTGGTTCGATTCCCAGCTCCTCTTGGTAACATATTGGGCAAGATACTGAACCCCCAAATTGCTCCTGGTGTGGCATCATCGGAGTGCGCATGCATATGTACGTATGTATGTGTGTACGGTAGCCTTGGCCACCACTGTGTGAATGTGTGTGAATGGGTGAGTGTGACATGTCCTGTGAAAGCGCTTTGAGTGGTCAAAAAGACAACAAAAAGCGCTGAACAAGTACAATCCATTAACCATGCCAGTGCATCCGTCCCTTCAGCCTTCACCAAGCTGACTTTGTGACTTTGTTGTACTGCTTTGTTATGTTTTACACATTAACCACTGCATCCATGCACTCTCACACACCACTGATTCTGACTCTCACACCTCATTGCAATCATCATTTGTAACTTAGTTTCATGAATTCCAATGTATTGTTTGTGTGTATCTTTGTGTCTGGTGCTAATCTGGCATTCTTCTGGACCAATCAGTTTCACATTTTGTGTGTATATGTATGACTCTGCGCACAAAGACCTCTTGAGGTTGCAGGAATTTACAAGCATTCAATAAAGTAACTTACAAAACAAAACCAGTAACTACAGTTGAGAGAAATCTCTTTGTTCCTTTGGCACTGGATCATCAGTGGAACTGTTTACAACAGGAATGTGCATTACGATGGTTCTGGGGTGCTGGGTAGTATTACTGAGGGAGGGACAACCATAGGTGGTGACTGGGACTGTATGCATCAGAAAACTTCCACAAGGACTGAGACCATTTACTCATTAGAATGGGCTTAACAACTGTCGAATGAACATGTTTATCTCAACAGATGGGAGAAATTTGAAAAAGCAACTTAACAAGAGATGACCCTAAAATTAGCCACAAATTAGTAAAAACTTCAAAAAACTTATCTTAACTTATTCATTTATTTTAAAATTTTGTAACATATTTTGTTTATTTAATTCCAATCATCATAAACAGTTACATGAACATTTTTGCATATTTTTGGAAATAATTTTCTAATCTCTCTCTCTCTCTTAAAAAAAATCAGGTTCTGTACTTGTCACCCTTTTCTCAGTTTCTTGAAATTTGCTTATTGCCATTACCCATGTTTTTGAAGATAATTAAACCTATTTGTGCAGGTTTAAAAGGGTTAAATTACTTGTGAAAGGAGTCTAAATGTAGCAGCACAAGAAAAACTGGTCTCAGCGTAGGTTTGAAAGGGTTATGTCTAGGGCTGCACCTAACGATTATTTTTTCTATGATTAATCTATTGATTATTTTTTTCTATTAATCGATTAATCTATCAATTTTTTTCCTGATCTCTTAGTTTTTTAATACTTGAGTAATATAACAACAAATTTATCAAAAATAACATTTTAAAACTTGTCATTTATCTGCAACCCAGTCTCACATGAAATCGTGTAATACCTACGTTAGTCCACAGGGCAAAATGTATTAGTTTCACAGTAATGGCTCTAAAATTGTGACATGTCTATGTTTTCTATGGACAACATCACGTCACATGAAGAAAAAACATGGCGGACATTCCTTCCATTTTCCGTGGAAAATGCCATATTTTAAGATAGTTTGTGGATTAAGTTGTCGTTTTGATAACTTTTGTCAAGACAAATGTACATTTTATTTTCATAATCTTCATCCGATGAATGCTAGGGTATTTACTTTTTTATCACTTTTATTCTTTCAGGTCTCGCCAGAAAATTGTTGGAATAATATGTTTTCAATCGTTGCTATGGTGGTTGCTGTGGATGCTGTTGTCGCCGAAACCATGTAGCTTGCATGTGGTTTGGATGTCTGAATTATGTAACGTTTTTTGTTTTATTTATTTTCTTTGTGTTGTTGTATATTTGTGATGAAGTTTCTTTAAATAAAAACCATATATTTTAGAATGCACAACGAACCAGAAAGACGTTGAAGGAGCTTTGATTTACTTCTGGTTCAACATATGTACATTTATTTTGCATTTCTCTGTATTTTACTTAGTCTTATGAACAATTGTAGCCTACTTCTTGGCCATTTTGGGTAGTAGCAAATACTGGCCATATCTGCAGGGGGTTGTGGGTCACTGTCCAGAATTGCAAGACCTGCAAAACATGCGTCTGTTTCTCTCCATCATCCAAGCAAAAGCGCATTCCTGGATGTGTGGGGTAAAGACTGATAATCACTTATCAATAGTAACATTTGAGTAAATGTGTTGTAATTGCAATTGGGAGGACGTAATCAAGAAGGAGCACGGAAAACCATGGGGGAGGAGGTTGAGCAGGTCAACATTCTCCTCACCTGTGCAGCCATATGTTCCAAGTATATGTCAAAAGCTGGTAAGTATTTTTCATTTACATCTTGAGCAGCACTTTTCAGGCACGTCAGCTGCAGCACATCAAGAGAAACGGTGGCTCGCCGTTTTTCTATGCGTGACGCGTATGTTTGTCAGCAGGAATAGACTGTAAAAATGATGTTTTCACGATTATATTGACTCTATTCCACTTTTACTGCAGTTTAAAAGTCTCTCTTGGTCAAAGATGTCTGTTTTACTCCAACTTCCCCGCTTCCCTTTCAAGACAAAAGCCCTCGAACAGCATCTCTGTGGACAGAATCCCATCAGTTGCTGATACAATGCACTATATTTTGAAACATGCACAGGACCAAATCGTCAGCTGTGCAGGAGTGCATGACTTCATAAATTAGTGGAATCTGTGCTTTTAAATACAGAAATACAGCACTTAAAGCAGCAGGCAGCAACATTACAACAACGCTGTGTGTATGAACACCACACGCATGGGGGGTGGATAGTGCCAACTCTTTGCTAAGTGAGCAGATCAACGTGTCTCCACAGCTCAAAGATGTACGGACTTCCGTGATACAAAGATTCTATCTGTTGTATTGTATTCAATGTATAATACAACATTATATGAGATGTCCTGACGTCGAGGCGACATTGACGTCACAGAGGTAATTACCTTTCACACGGCGGTGTAGCAGCGACCTACTAGTAATTTTTACATAAATTTACGTCTAATATAAGGTATGCGTGGATAAGCGTGTGGATAACGTGCGTGTGGTTAACCGTCTTGATGATGGACTTGAGTGGATGAGTGGACATCTCTCACCCAATGTATTAGCTTCATTTATTTTACTGTGAGAACCAGCTGTCAGCTAATATATCAATTTTGCCTTTCATACCACGTGGTAGCGAGACATTTACTTCACTAATGAGAAACAATGAGACAGACCCACTAGCTGCAGATGTGAACAAGTTGAATCAATGTGTACATGTTTTGCTATTTAAACTGTCCAATTTATTTGTTGTTGGACATTCATAAAGACACAGACGTCACATAGCTTCTCATGCCCGTTCTCTCGTAAGTGTCACATCACGAAAGTGTCACGTTTGTTCTCTAGACGTAAGGTAGGCAATGATTGACACGTTGCTCTGCTCACTTGGCTAAAAGTTGGCACTACCCACCCCTGATAGAAACACGCTGCTTCTCAGCGAGGCTGAGGTCTCTGTGTGAAACGAGCCTTACATCCTCCTTGCAACGGGTCGACGCACATTACGTAAAAAGATGTATTTAAGTAATCAATGTCAACGCGTCGCCCCAGCCCTAGTTATGTCTAGATTTATGTTTAACTTTTAGTAACATCATGTATCCATGTGTGTGCTTTAATCTAGGAAGTATAGCCAATTTACAGCCATCCCAGCCAGAGGTATTTCTCTTTACATGAATACCAGAGTCACATGATGGTGGGGAGTCTGCAGAAAGTCATTTCCCCTTTATCCGTGGGTGAAAAGTGGTGCTTTGGCAGTGCTCTGTGATAGCACTTAGAGAAGTGAGCCTTGACACAGATCCCCAGCTGCTTTCTATTGAGATCCACTTTGCAAACTCCCATCAAACAAGATAAATTGATGCTGAGGGCAGAGGGAGAAGGTCAGAGAGGAAAGATGCAGGGAAGTTGGAGTGCTCAACACAGGGGAGGGAGAGAAAACAGAGCGGGAAGAGAGAGACAAGCAGACAGGAGAGCAGTCTGAAGAATGGAGTATGAAATTGAAACATGCAGGGAGAGAGCGGGGGAGCATTCTAAAGACTGACAGATAGGAAAAAGTGCGGCTCTCTATTAAGCCCTGTCCTGGAGCGCTGCAGAGAACTGCGTGCGACAGCTCATTAACTTCCATCATGCCTCAGTGTTTTCTGCTTATGAGAGGAGATCATGAACCTGTAACTGCTTCTACGGCACTGCACTCTCTCTTGCTGGTTGTTCCTGTTATTTTGAGATGTGAGTGCTGTGGCTTGAGAGAATCTGACTGATGTAATAACACAGACAGTAAGACAGGGAGACAAAGATGAAGAGAGAGATGCATCATTAATTGAGCTCTGAACTAAGGACCCTGTAATTTCCGGAACCCTCCACTTAGCACTCACAGAATGGAGAGCCATATTGGCTTTGTGAGGAAAACACTGACACCTGCTGTGTTAGTTTGTGGCAGGTGTGGGGGGGTGGGGGGGGACTGGACTGGACTGGAAACTGTACACACAGAAGAAGGAAACACAATGCTCTGTTTCTGTTTCCTCCACATATGTTAATAGACGCTCAGTCAGACAGGGAGTAAGCAGCTTTAGGACTTCATAGAGAGCCAGCCCGGGAGATCTGGATTGTGACTGCTGGCCATTCATGTGCAGTACTGGAGGGGTTCGGAGTACAACAGTCGTGTAAGCCTGTTTAGAAATAACAGGCTGTTCTCACTTCAAACTTGTCAAATAACACCGCTCTGTCAGTGCTTTTGGCGTATAAGCGTGACGCCAAAAGCCACCTCCCGCTCCCAACCAGAATGCGGCTGGATGTCTTCGGATAGAATCGGTGGTGTTATTATTATATGCCTACAGACACCAATAGGCATATCCAATGAGCAATGAGAACAGACAACGTCAATTGAGAGCATGGCCGGACAGAACCGGTCGCATGCGTGTGAAACGCTGAAGGAAAGATAATAACACCGCCTGTATTAAACAAATCGAAGGTGTATGAGTTTGCTTATAGGGCAGGTGGATGGGTCCCACCAGCAACTGACTTTCCTGTGGGAGTCTGGATGTGTCAATGTGAGCTTTTTTTCTACACCTTACCATGTGCTTCTTTTGCCTGAACCTAACCAATTATGACTTGTTTTTTTATTCCTAACCATCGTCACAGTACATGTTGGTTGCTATGTCCTGTTGTGTAAACATAAGGACCATATTATCTGAATCCACCATGTGCATTTTTTGACATCGCGGCATCCCGAAGCATAAGCCGCTGAGGCAGAAGAATACCTAAAATGTCATAAGTAGACACAGCTACATCTTGAGTTGAGGAGTCTCTCACAGCCTGGGGTAAGAAGCTGCTCCATAGTCTGGTGGTTCAGCAGTGGATACTTCTGCACCCTGGCAACAGGGTGAACAGACTGTGGCTGGGGTGGCTGCTGTCTTTCAGTATCCTTTGGTCTCTGTGCAGACACCTCACTTCACCGAGGTCACTGTTGCTCTGTAGATGGGTACCAGTGATTTTCTGGGCAGTTTTCCCGCTTTAGACGCTTCTTGTCCAGTGCCATGCATGAACCATGCCAGTTCATGATGTTTCCCGTCAGTATGCTTTCTATTGCTCCTCTGTAGAAGTTAACCAGGATCTTGCTCTGGAATTTAGCCTTCCTAAGTTTCCGTAGGAAGTAGAGCCTTTTTTTGTGCTTTTTTAACCTGGCTGGTGATGTGTGATGACCAAGATAGATTCTCAGTGATAGTATTTCCAAGGAACCTATAGCTGCTCACCTGCTCCACCTCAGCTCCACTGATGTAGACAGGGGTGTGTGTCTTTGCCTCCTTCTTTCTAAAATCAACAATCAGCTCCTTGGTTTTACTGACGTTGAGCAGTAGGTTGTTCTCTGTGCACCACTCTGCAAGATTGCTGATTTCCTCCTGGTATTAACTCTCATCGTTGTTTGTAATATGGCAGATGATGGTGGTGTCGTCCACGTACTTCACGATAGAGGTCTCCTGATGTCTGGGAGTGCAGTCATGGGTCTACAGTGTGAACAGGAGGGGGCTGAGTACACAGCCCTGGGGGGCTCCGGTGTTGAGCACTAATGTAAAGGAGGTGAGACTGCCAATCCTAACTCTCTGGGGTCTGCATGTGAGGAAGTCCAGTTGCAGAGTGTTGTACTGAAGCTCAGAGTGTTAAGTTTTCCAATCATCTTAATGGGAGAGATTGTGTTGAATGCTGACCTGAAATCAACAAACAGCATCCTGGTGTAGCTGTTCTGTTCTCCTGGTGAGTGAAGACTGAGTGAAGAGCAGTAGATATGGCATCCTCTGTGGATCTGTTGGTTCTGAAATCATACTGGTGAGGGTCATGGGTGGCAGGGATGTTGTCTTTGATGTGCTGGAGAACCAGTTTCTCAAAGCACTTCATCAGGATGGGGGTAAGAGCCCTATAGGACAGTACTCACTAAGACTAGACAAAGCAGCCTTTTTAGGTACAGTGATGGATGATGGCTGTCTTGAGGCAGGAGGGAACAGTGTCTTATGAGAGTGAGATGTTGAAAATGTCAGTTATAACATTAACAAGCTGATCAGCACACGTTTTTAGTCCATGCCCAGGCATGTTGTCAGGGCCAGCAGACTTATTTATATTCACACTCAACAGGAGTTTTCTCACATCTGCTGTGCTTACTGAGAGTGGCCGGTCCTCTGGAGGTGGAGTAGACTTCACAGCTAAGTCCTTATTGAGGAGATAAAAGCCAGCGTCAAATGCATTCAGGTCATCTGGCAATGTGGCCTCACATATGATGGGGGAGCTCCTGCTTTTGTAGCCTGTAACATTTTGAATTTCCTGCCACATATCTTTAGTACTGTTGCTGTTGAGGTCTCTCTCCAGTCTCTGCTGATGTCTACTCTTAGCCTGCTTGATGCCAGCTCTCAGTCATGCTCTGGTGATGATATATGCCTCTTTGTGCCCTGACTGAAAGGCAGCATTTTGTGCTCTGAGAAGAGCCTTCACCTCCCCATTCATACAGGCTTTCTGGTTGGAGACTGATCTCACCTTCTTTGTGATCACCACGTCATCAACACATTTGCTGATATATGATGTCACAGAAGATGCATATTCTTCAAGACTGATGTTATTATGTGGCAGCATCTTTGAACATCTGCCAATCTGTGCTCTCAAAACAGTCTTGTAGAGCTGCTGTGGCTTCATCTGTCCACACTTTAACAGTTTTTAATTATTAGTATTGAACTACTCTCTCTCTCTCTCTATATATATATATATATATATATATATATATATATATATGCATGTCATTTTCTTTCTGTCTAGTCTATGATTATGCACAGCCCGTCTTCATTCTCCAGTCGTTGAATTCCACTGCGTCTGCAGTGATTTCAGCGCAAGATCCAAAAGCCACCTTTTGTGGCTTTATGATATGCTGTCAACTGAGAACATGGTTGGACTCAGTCATGGTATGAGGATATGCTGCCAGACAACTGTATGGAACTTGTGAAGTCCTCATGATACACTGGATGGTTGAAATGCTGCCATTAACAATGCTTTATAAGGAGAAAGAGGTCCCTAAAGGGCAGGCGGGAGGAGAGATGGATGGATCCAACAAACCTCGGACTATCACAACCTTACCATGTGCTTTTGCTGCCGAAACATAACCATGTGCTTTTGTAGCATAATCCCACCATGTGCATTTGTTGAAATCCCAGTGTTAGTAGTGACATCCCGGACAACGCCAACAGCAGATGCAGACAGATACCTAGTGTGTAATATGTGGACGTGGAAGCCCACTGACAAAGCAGCAATATGTCACAACTTGGGATGAGAACATGTTGGTATGCCTCCCTCCCCCTCTACACACACCACAATCCACTTTTTTTTTTTTTTTTTTTAACTAAAGTAGTTTGGTCACCTTCAGTGTTCTGCCTTGCTACATAATTGGCACTTCCTCCACTGGCACTGAAATTTGGCTGTAATTGGACATACTCCAAGAGCTGCAGACTTTTCCAATAGGATGTAATTACAAGGGATACTAGGTTAAATAATACAGATGTAGAGCATATGGTCTCCCTCATTGGCCAGGATAACAGAAAAGGCTTAAGCTAAGTAGTTTAACATTAGCCAGCCAAGAATTTAATCAAGACTTATACTTCACCTAGTCTGCAGTGTAACTGAAAGCAGAACTAAAGTGTCAAGTACCCATTGTGTAATATAATGCAAGGTCAGCATTACACCTTGACCACTAGTTCTACTAATCCCAAAAGCTGTTTTGAATTTGACCAATATGATCATTTCATTACTTCACACATTTTCTTCAGTCTGTGGGCGATCTGAACACACCATCAACCATTCTTCCACAGCTTTTCAAAACTGTAGAGACACTTATAGATCTTCTGCATTTATTTGGGAAGACAGAAGTAATAAGTGTGTAAAGAACCACCATTTAAGTAACCTTGGCTTAAAGTTTGCATTTTGAGTCGTATAGTTGGAGGTGTTTGGCTCAGCTGTCTGAAGAAAACAGATGGCCACAATATTAGATATGCATGACTACATCACTTTGGGTTATTTACTAAGGCTCCTGAAAAACTATGCAGGGGAGAGCTGGTACAAAAGTAACATTTTTTCAGATAAGCATTATTTAAAAAATACAACTCGAATTCCCAAAAAACTTGGGACGCTGTTTAAAGTTTAAAGACAAACACAATGCATAATAAAAGCTGCTCTGAAGTCAAACAGGCAGTCTGTTAACTGCTATTGAAAGGGCAAATTATTCAGATAGCAAGATGCACCTGCATGCGATTCAGATGTTTGGATAAGTCAGGTGTAACATCACAACACACGGAGCACACGGGATACCATGCCGATACCAGTTAACCTAAATATACCATGCGATACCAGCAGCAACACGTGCACTGAGAGATTTTTACGCTGAGTGGCAAGCTTTGTTTACCCCTCCTCACATCACTGTATACTTTTCTGCATTGTAAGGCTGTGTCTGGAGGTTCCAAAAAATGATGGAACCTGCACTGCCACATTCTCTCATGCCTGCTTTACCTCTGCTGCTTTTGGTGGATATCTGCTGCTTTCAAAAATTATCTGCTCGCGCGCCTTCACCTTGTGCACAAGCAGATTGGTTTCTTCAGCAGAACGGCACTGACATCTGTAATTCGCCAAATCCTTCATTTTGATCGCAATCTGCCAATTCCTGGTACACCTGGCTTTTAAAGGGAATGGGAGCTGATAATTGGTTAATTCATGTACCGCCCAAATCACTGCTATGACCAATTCAGAGTCTAAATACAACCCCTCTGCACAGTGCATCTCACCTGGCATCCAGATTATCTGCCGCAAAATGGATTTATGCCCTAAATGCATTTGTGGCATGCACTTTAGACCATGCGCTATTGTCTAGATAGATAGATTATCCAGGGCCCAAAATATTTAATGTTCAAACTGATGAAATTCAAATCTAATTCTGAATTTGATGCTTGCAACACATTCCAAAAAAAGCTGTGAAGTAAGTTTAACACTGTGTGGTCAATCACTTTTTTTTTTAACAACACACTCAGTTAGTGTTGGGAACTGAGGACACTAATTATTGAAGTTTTGAAAGATATTAGTTATATAGAAATATTTTCCATTTTTGCTAAATATACAACTTCAGGTTCCCAACACTCCTCTTCATAATGCTCCACACATGCTCAGAGAGAGACAGGTCTTGACGAGAGAGGTCTGCGTGCAGGTCTCCACTGTGAGGAAGTCACCTCCACTGGCAGAACAGGAAATAACACAAAAAGTACAAAGTAAATGCACAGAAAAAAAAATAAAAATAAAATTGTATAGATACTTACGATGGAAGTGATGTTTTCTTTGATTAATCCTTACATAATTAGTCCTCAAGTGTGTAACTATTGATTTTACATTTTGATTTTGCATATTCTGTTTGCATAGAACGTAATGTGGACACTGATGTCACTGAAGCAACTTGTCTCAGCAACATGTAAACTCTGTCCATATAGCCTAGCCACATCAGTTCATTAAAAAAAAAAAAAATTTTGATCAATTGAACAATAATTGAACAATCACTCTCTCACACACGCTGCCAAATACATACATACATACATACATTTCCCTATAGAATATAAGATGGCTTTTTACTGCAAACAGCTAAATTTAATAGTAGTTATAGTATAGTATATATAGTATATAGTATATAGTATTTTAGGCATGGGTATTTTATGACACAAGGCATGGGTATTTTATGACACAAAAAGCCAACGTGTCTGGCTCTTCTTGAGTTATCTGGTTTCACTAAGCTGACACCTGTGGGTCCTGAACCAGTTTCACAACGCTGGTTCAGGTATAATAGACACCGTCTATTATGTGTTTCAATCAAAAATCAGTCAATCATGATTTATTTCTCATACAGAGAAATACATGGTACAATTCCAAGTATATGAAATTGTTACATTTTCCATGTTTCGGGATGGTTCCAGTTATGGAATGTGCAACACCTGGTTCAAAAAACTGCGGTCGCCTTGATTGCTCAAGATAATTGGCGTCTACTTTTGCATGAGGTCAGAGTAAGACGGGACGAGGTTGAACACAAATCTAACCAGCATGCATTGTGAGGCGATCGCCGGTGAACGATTCTGTGCAGGACTGGCTCAGCTCAAACATGCCTATTTACAAACACATGTGATCCCCCTGTCCACATACTTTAGAGTACTATGGGTCTGGGCCTGTTTTTCATGGTTTAAACGAGGCCCCTCAGTACTAATCAACAGAAACCTCAATGCTACAGCATACAATGATTAGACAGTGCTGTCCCTTGTGGCAAAATTGTTTGTCTGTTTCCTGTTTCGGTGCAGTACATCCCATCTTCTTATCTCAGTTATGATGAACAAAGCCTCAACTTCTCTTAAACGTGGTGTGTATAGCTTGTATTTTCCATCACTTTACAGTAATTGCAGCCTTTTGTCCCTCTGAGGGCTCTGTGGGAACATTGACACAATTTTGCTGGAGTGTTGATTGGTTAGTAGGCGGCCTGTTTACACATGCTGATCCAGTCCAGTAAATTTAACCTTGGCCATACAGCGTTGGTAACCATGGTGTACTCCATGTAGAGGTGAGGCTTTGTGGGTGAAGCCTCTGTGGTGAAGTATATGAGGAACTCTGAACAAATTGCAGAGTAATGAGAGCAGAAACTTGGATAAAAATGTCCAGTTTGAAAAGATTGATACTTCGAGTGAGTGAAATGGATATGAATAGACTCTTGGCTTTTAAGAGCAAACCCTTTACACAAAGCTCTCCTGTTAAAGTGTGTACATCATGTTGCTGCTCATTCTCTGCTCCTCCGTGTGAGGACAGTGTTGAGCTGAAGGCTTTCACAATAATTCTATCTCAGCGCCTCTCCATCTCCCTCCACTCTGACCTGAACACACCCCACACCCACACACAGGCTGCTGGTGCCAACGTGTCCAGCCTTTGGTCATCGGAGAAGTGCCTGCTAATGTATGTGTGTTATCAAAAATCACCCCAGCCCCCCCACGCCCCATCCATCTCTGTTCTAGAAAACAGGCTGGTCCTATCCTTTAACAAAACCTCTTTGTAGTCTCTGTAATGGCTAAATGGCCTTTTCTGGCCCACATCTTCTAAAGACCCAACACCCAAACACACACACACACACACACACACACACACACACACACATGCTTCAACGTCAATAACGGAGGGCTGTAATTCTTTACTATCTAAGTGGGAACTTTTATTAGGGGTCATTTACAAATACAAAAGTAGAATTGACAATTTACTTCAGAGGTCTTCTTTTACAATATTACTGCAAATGTGATTTTTATTATTTTTTAAAGAAATTGCTAAGAGGGGACCTGCAGCCTTGAGCGACGTCTGTCTACCAAAGAGGGGACATCTATATAATAATACTTGCCAAAGCAAAGTATACCTTTCAAAGAAGGCTCCCATCATCCTGTGGATTTTTATATATATATATATATATAAACTAAATCCACAGGATGATGGGAGCTATTAATGAGTAACATAAAATGATCAGCAATATATATATATATATTTTTTTAAATTATTTTAATTAATCACTATAAAATGATTTAACACAAGTCTGTCACTAGACATTAAAAGCTGTTTGCTTCCAAAAGAAAGAAAACTCACTTTGCATAGTAGAGTCTTAACTTGCATTTATTGATGCAGTGATGAACTGTGTTCACTGTCAGTGGTTTTCAGTGTCCCCAAACTCATTTTGTGATATCCTTCAGTCATGTTGGTATTTAATGCAGTGCAGCTTTATGGGTCAAAGGTCATGGCCATTCATTTTTGGTTTTTCTCAAGGTTCTCTGAATCTTTTGATGCTATTATTGCAGATAGGTAATGGGTTTGAACACCAAATATCTTGTTTTTGGAATGTATTCCGTTGTATTCACAATCAATAGTTTTTCAGTGATGGATGAAACATCTTGTTTGTAAGTGTATTTTAGCATTATCTAGTATAGACCCCATTCAAAGACGCTTGGGAACCTCAGAACAAAGCTTTTATTACTGTTGTTTTTTTGTTTGTTTGTTTTGTTTTTGCTTGTTTTTTAATGACTACAGTCTGTAACACATACTACACACACTGGCATGCAGCACATAGTAAATGTTACGATAAGTTCACAATGACACTTAGCTTTACAGGACTTTACATCCCAGTATTGTAAACTAAAACTTTTCTTTAGAAGTTTGACTGGTATGCTAGTGGTATGCTAGTGTTTTTGATGGGCATTGGTGATGAGCCACCAACACCTCATCCCAAAACTATCACAACAGGAAACACATCTATGAATGGGCCTTCAAAAGTTGACTTTTCTTTGTACTCTTTGAACTTTGCACTCTAAAAAGAAAAATTATAAAAATGTAAATGAAAATTATGTAACATCAAAATTTGACTTGACCTTTAAAATTGTTCAATTTCCAAAATACTTACCTGACCAGTTTTCACAAGTACTGAATGTCAATCAAGTTTCAATATACTTGTGTTCTCAGTCTGTACTTAAATAAATGCAGCTTGTTTGTTGGTGCACATTACAGAAGAAGGTCCACCCTTGTGTAGGATATAATGACATGAGTCCACTGTTGGCTGGTACATAATGACACAAGTTCCTTCTTGGATAGCACGGAGTGACGTTCACACTCCACCATGTAAAGCACATACAAACATATTTAATAATACTTATGAAAAAAAAAATCTCATCTGAATTATGTAACAATTCTTCAAATATGATTTGTTATTATGTTTGTGTAACAGAATATAAAGGCTCAACTTTAGTGGATGGCTTAACCTTTTTATGACTTGATGCTATATTAATGGGAAATTATGCCCATTTCTAAAATACATACATATTATTTCTATGATCTAAGGCAGTCTAAAAACATTAGTAAACATGGCCAACTCTCTTCCATATCCAAAAACTGGAGTGCTTGTGATATCATGTGATATAAAGTGTAGAGTTGCTCCATTGACATGAAATTGTGAAAGATTTTCTAGATGACACTGAGAGCAGCCAGGGCAATGTTATGAGTTTATGGGAACATTTTCTGTTACAGAACTGAGAACACCAATATAATAAAGTTCATTTGGGTTTAAGGGATAACAAACATTCTGTTGGTCCACAAAATTAGGCTCTTGATTAGCACAAGGAGCAGCTCCAGACTTTATACTTCATGACATTACAAGTCTGAGACTTCTTTCTCTAGTGTCTAGATCAGAGCGATATCACACATATTGGTAGATTCCTTGGCCATGGAAAAAACATATTGGAATTCTTACTTTAGATGTTCACCTTTACAATGAAGGGTTTCCTAGAAAGGACCAAAAGAATATAAAGGTCAGCAACACTATTTGATAATTAATCATAAAAATAGATTTGTTATCAGACTTTTACTGGAAATTCCCTTTAAGAGTTATTACAAGCACAGGATCTGTTTTACAATGTATGTGTGCTTTCAATTTATATGCATAAGAATGCATTTTCTTTGTTGATCAACATTACAGAAAAAAGGTCCACACTTATATAGAATAAAGCGACGGTGGTCCCAAGTTGGCTGGTACATAATGACACAAGTTCCCTTTTGAATAGGACAGAGTGATATTCACACTCCAGCATAGATTAATGAAAAAGAAATAGAAAGGTGCATTTTGGTAAGAGAAAACAATCTGTAGGTGGTTTTTATTGTCCCCAAGCTCATTTTGTAAAATCCTACAGTCATGTTGGAATTTGATGCAGTGCAGCTTTATGGGTCAAAGGTCATGGACATTCATTTTTGGTTTTTAGCCTTGTCCCTTTCATGCAGAGATTCCTCACGGTTCTCTGAATATTTTGATGCTATTATTGTAGATAGTTAATAGATATGAACACAAAATATTTTGTTTTTGGAATGTATTCCATTGTATTCACAATGAATAGTTTTTCAGTGATGGCTGAAACACTTATCTTTGTAAGTGTATTTTAGCATGATCTAATCTAGACCCCATTTAAAGAAGTTTGGGCACCCCAGAACTAAGTTTTCATTATTGTTCTAACTATTTTTTGTTGTTTTTTGATAACTACAGTCTGTAACACATACAGTTGTAAATTAGTTGGCAAATACAGAGCTGATATGCAGCATTGTCACTGTGGCACAGAGAGTGTGCATGAAGCCACCTAAGGATTGCTAAAATAATTTCACATTGACACTCAGCTTTACAGGTCTTTACATTCCAGTATTGTCAACTGAAACAACTCTTAAGCACTTTACATATAACTAATGTTAGTGTTTTTGATGGGCATTGTGTTAAAAATTCAGACAAACAGAGCCACTGAGAGCCAAGATGCCCTGCTGCTTTAGAGGGCCACTTACCAAATAATTACCTTTCAATTATTTCAGTGGTATTACATACATGTTGTTATTATGTCACTTCCTAGCAGATGTTTCTTCATGTGAAAAACATGTTTAGCTCCTTTTTTTGAATAGCTTGTAGTCCATTGTGCAATTGACAACAAATGTGGGGCAGCTGTGGATCAGTGGTAGAGTGGGTTGTCCTCTAATCGTAAGGTCAGCTTACCCAACATCCAATTGTTTAACCCAGGACAGGAAAATAAGCCATGTTTCAGTCTAAATCCAAGATGTTGTATCTGGATACAACATCTTGAATATGAGAAGTAAGCAACCCTGAAGCCCAATGTGTAATGTCCTAACGACCACAACGACCAGCATCAGCTAGAAGAAGTCATCCCCTGCACTGCAGAGAATCAAGGCCTGACAGATTTTCACAGGCTGACTTGCAGAGAATCAAACCCCTCACCCACTGCAGGTCACTCACTTCTCAGTGGCAGCAGTCTCCACTGTTCAACATTCAAAGTTAGGATCTGAAAATCATATGGGTGCTGGTCACTCCACCTTCATTGTAAATTCTATTTTTGTCCACTTCATCAACTGAAGGCCAAGTAAATATAAAACTGTATACTGTATAAAACTGTATGTGAATGTAATAAAGACAGATTGCTTTCTAAAGAATGTATAAAGCCACTGAATCAAAAGTACATAGATCATACAGAGATGAATAACATTTTTTTCACACATATGAATACGCAACCTCTTTTAGGGATGCATTTTACTCCATAAATGTGGTAATCTTACATGTCAGTATCATATTTCCAAAACTGGCAATACTGTATTATAGGCATCATTAATAATTTGTTAACTGACTGTTAATTACACTTTTGTCAATACTCCTTGATAACTAATGAAGAAATGATAACTAATTAACTTAACCCGTTATAAGTAATGCTATAGATTGTTATTTTATCAGTCTAATAAACCTTTGTAAAAAAAAAAAAAAAATACAATATAAACATCTCTTGGATAGATGGACCAAATATTTATAACACTTTGTTAACTATTAATAGTTGGCTCGAAAACTGTTTATTATTAACATTGTTTGGATGGTTTCTATAAAGTTGCAAATAATGACAAAATATTGTTAAACTGTTAACAAATACCATGTAGTAGATCTTGATATATTATTTTGAATACCATTATAAAGTTGCAGTTGCTGTTTTAAATCTTTAGAGTCACTTAATAAATAATTTGTTTCTAAGCACTTTGTAAAGTATACATACACATGTTTGCCCTCCATTAATTTTTTAATAGGTTACAAAAGTTACAAAACAACAATAACACACTACATTTATTTTTGGGTCAAAGTTGTATGTCAACATTGACTTCCTGTTCATATATGTGTTTAAAATGATAATCACACAATCAGGGCACAAATATGAACTCTTTTTACAGATCACCTATAAAATATTTAACAGAGCCAAATTAGTTTGACTTGATGCAATAAATAACAATTAACAAAGTTTTAAATATCTAAATTACGCTTAAGGATGCTATTTATTTAACTCTTTTGTATTGTTTTACTCCTATAATTGAAACCAAACCTTGTATTATGATGAACAGTTAAATGTTAACTTGAGACAATAAACTATGTAACATCACAATGGTATGCCATGAAATGTATGTAATTATTGGGTGATTAAATATGTTCAAATATTTAACTATTCATAAAAGTACAACTTTTGTGTCAGTATTCAAGATAGTGGAAATTTGAATGGAGAATTATATGCCCCCTCTGTACACTTTTGGGGTCTTCTTCCCAATAATCCAGAGATGTTGTACCAGCCAAGATAAGCAGCGTGTGCCACTCGCTTAACCCAGGACAGGGGACAGACCCATGTCTCAGGCAGTCAGAATTGGATGTAACATTCTAGCTATGATAGCTTATAGCTATGATAGCTATGATGAGCTTAATGTGGAAAGGCCTATTGACCATCGTCAACTATAAAGAAACCAACACCCACACTGCAGAGAATGAAGGCCTGGCACAGAGCTGCACACACTGACCCCCCACCCTCTCCAAGTCGCTCACTTCTCAGAGGCAACCTTAAAGGCACATGGGTGCTGGACACTCCACTCAGTCAATGTGGAGGATTGTTTAATGCTTAACCAAACCCATTAAAGAATTTGAAATTCTTTAAATAAACCAAAACTGTGTTGAATAATAATAATAAATCACTCTGCACACTGCAGCATGCACACAGAGAGATGGCAAATCATTTAATCCAACACAAAATGAGTAGTCAACCTCCATTCAAGACACAATCAATAAATGTGCTAGTATTTTTGTCAGTACACACATTTAAAAACTCACAGTTCCCTCTCCTACAACAGAAGACTCTCTAGGTAGTACACAGTAGACAATCCAGTCCAAATCAATGTGAACTTAATGTAGCATTCATTGTGTGCCTTTCACCTTGTGCAAACTCTCTGTGCTATTGTGACAATGCTATAGAATGTGTCAACTCTCAAATTTGTCTTTTTATTTGCCAATTAATGTATAACTTCATGTGACACAGACTGTAGTCATAAAAAAGAAACAACAAAAAAACCCCAGACACTTTAGTTCAAGTATGCTTTCTCATGATATTAATGCAGGCAATTAAGGGAAAAATCCAGTACAGCCAGAAGTACAGCCAAAAACCTATGGACTCTGAAATAGTTCGACTCAGCAGTTGAACAGAGGGTTTCGGAGGTTAATCATTCCTCTAACTGACTTATCCCTGTATCTGAGACAAACTGATGACTCACAGAACCTCCTATATTATAAATACCATTAAAGATTGTTGGTCACTAACAATCAATATCAATTATAGTACTTAAGTGTTCTGTTGCTCTGCTCACTTATATCATGATGGGTTGTCAATGTGTTTTCAACACAAGGTAAAAAGGAGCACACTAAACAACTAAAAAGCTTTTTCAGGTGCACGACTCAAAAAGCAATGTGCAGAAAAACTAAAATGACATTTCTATTTCCAATTTCCTAAAAAAATAAATAATTGTATTATTATTAATTATTTGTTAGATTATCGGTTAGTCAGTCATTTTCTGTAACCGCTTGTCCTCATAAGGGTCGCGGGTTTGTTAGATTATTTTCTTTGAAAAATAATGCATCTCACTTCGTCTTTTTCTTTTTCGTTTTCATTTATCCATGCTGAAATGGGAATGTCATTCTATACTATATATCTAAGATGGAACTTGTGTCATTATATACCTGCCAACAGTGGACTCATGTCAATTTATACAACTCAAGTGTGGACCTCTTTTCTGTAATGTGGAGCAACAAATAAAATGGATTCCTAAGAATATAGATCGAGGGCACACATACACTGGATTTTATAATGTTGAGCTGTTATTCAGCTGATTCCTGTGAATTCTGGGAGACCTTGCAATTTTGTCAAATCACTGCAACTATACAGAATCCTTAACTATTTAAACCGGTTAAAATCTGATTTCATTGTACATCTGCTAATCCATTCAGTTCCTCAGTTGCCCTCTAAATATTTCTGACTGGCTTTGATGTTTTACAAAGAAAACTTTGGACCAGCAAAGCTATTTTTAAATTATTTGGTTCTGAAAAGGTATCATTCAATGATGACCATCATATGAAATTTAATTCCCTTTTTTTTAAATAATAACATCTTCGTTTTAATATTCTTATCACAATAGAAAAAAACCTAAAAATCCTCAAAAGGAAAACCTAAAACTTGCATGGCAATTTTTTGCTTGTAAAAACTGTTAAAAGGAATTTTTGAGTCTGTCCGGCCATATTCTCAAGTGATGCCAGCCGCGCATTGTGTATTATACTGTCTACTGACGTATAATAACAATGCCACTGGCTCTGTCCAGTTGTGTTCTCATCTCACATCATCCTGCCATGATCCAGGTGTATGCTCGTATGCCAAAAGCACTGGCAGAGGGAATGTATTTGAAAAGTTCACAATGAGAATGGACTGGGGTAGCCCCCTTTTTAAACACAGTGTCAAGCTATAAAATAATAAAGACATCCACAAAGGCTGAGCTTTTATATTCAGTTATAAAAACATACTTACAGATCCTTTTAGAAGCAAAAAAAAAATACATGATTTAGTTTAAATATTTTCACAAATAACTTGTGTCTTTTTGTACCAGCCAACTGTGGACCCCTGTTGCTTTATACTACACAAGTGTGGACCTCTTTTGCCTGTAGAGCAGATCAGCAAATAAAATGCATTCCTGTGATTATAGAGAAACAAAAAATATGTACATTGTAAGATTGACTGAAATCTAGCGCTTGTGGTGCATCTAAAAACTATCCCATCCCAATATCTCAAGAACCCCTTAAGGTAATTTCTGTCCACTTGGATTAAAGGCTTAACAGATTAATTTTTGGTGGTCGTCGGTCGAGGGAAAGGTTACTGTGAGCTTGTCGATGTCATTTTTGTGAACATGATAGACCAAGAACGACTTGAAGAAATTTTCCAATATGGGCACATTAACATGGACTTAAGGATGGACTGATTAAATTTTTGCTGTCAAAAATAAAAGGTCAGGATCACTGTGACCCTGCATCCATCTCACTCCCATGAATGTGATATCTCAAGACCAACACCTTTAGGGCATTTCTTAAAATTTCATCCACTGTGAGTCAAGGATGAAGTGACAAGAATTTAGTGGTCAAAGCTTTAGGTCTCTGTGACCTTATATGTCAAATTCTTGTGAAGGTAGTATTTCATGAGCACCTTGAAGGTATTTCTTTAAACCTGGCAAAAATATCTACTTGGACGAAAGGATGAGCTGATCATAATTTGGGGGGTCAAGTGTCAAAAGACAAAGTCACTGTGACCCCAGAAAATATGTTTTTGGTCATAACTTAGGAATTCATATGCTAATTATGACTACATTAACTTCATCATTTTATCCTTTTACACATTTGTGTTGTGAAATGTTATATCAAAAAAGTTAATGTCAACTTCACTTGGACACCATTAGGTTCTGCAAGAACAAGTTGTGGGAGGGGGGTGGTCAGATACTAAATTGATGACACTCATCTTTAAACTGCTGATTGTAAAGATCTTCTGTGCTGCCAGGAGAATATGTGAGTGAAGTATCCATTCTTTTCACAGACATGGATGTAAACTATAAGTGCTAATTGACTGGTGCACAGAGGCATACAACTGTGTGACTGTAATGCTAGTTCAAACTTGAGTGAATAATGGGACTGGGCCCAGATAACAATAAAATTGATTTGAAGTACCTATGAAAAAACAAAACAACAACAAAAATTAGAATGCTCTTGCCAAAAATGTCCATAACCCATTTGCCATGTTCTTTATTTGTTTGTTTAAAAATAAGTTAAAGATAATTTTAAATATCTAAAGCTATTGACAAAGATATGAAGTAAGTGCCTATTTCAGTCGTTACTAAACAATTGAAGATATTCTGACACTGTAAAGAGTTAATTCCACTGATTTTAAGTGCTTTTGACATCTGTGTGTTTCTGAGTTATGACTTAGAGGAGTGTTGTGACCTTTGTGGTGAATGTGATGACTCAGTCAGATAACAGGTTGAGGTAGGTGGAGTTGAAGGGGACATATAGACTTGTATCTGTTATATCTGTTCTGAGCACATTATCTGTGAACATTTGAATAATGAATTCATATTTGTTCACAACCCTACCCTTTTATTTAGAAAACACACTTAGTTTCAAATTTTTGAAATCTAATAGATTGTCTCAACATTTTGCTTGCCTGTTCGTCCATATGTGTTGGCCCTATAGGAGACCAGTGATCCCCTTAGGTTGATCTCCAGCTCTCACCCAACGCATTTAGTAATTTTTCTTTTCTTTTATGAACAATTCATTTCATTGTGTGATCATAACAGAACAGATCCCCTTATCACCTGCCTGTCTGACAAACAGGATGTGATGTGATGCCAGCTGTTCCCAAAGGAATCGCTTCCATGACCACAGTTGGCTGTTTGAGGCGGCAGTTTGCGGTGATGACAGATTTAAATTGAAGCCACGCCTGTGACATCACTACCTCTTCACTTCCTGTTCTGGCTGTCCCAGCATCGGCTTCAAGGACTGTTTGGACACTGAGATGCCCAGGAAGCTGTCTGTTTCCTGACCTGACTCAGGAAAAAGTCCAGAGGTTCAGAATAAAACAGGAAGAAGGACACAATAGAACATTTTCTAGTTGGTTATATATTTATATTTTCTAAAACGTCATGTATCCAGAGAGGTTCATCCACAGCAGTGTTTTCTGTGGAGGCAGCTTTTACAGTTGACTGTTGCCGACTCACTTTCCTGAGAAACAAAAGCAAATGCTTTAAAATGATAGCAAGGAACGCAGGAGGCAAGATGTGACATGACACAAAATTTTTTTTTTTTTGTTTTTTTTTACGGAATAGCAGTGTTTTGTTTGAGTAACCAGTTCGTAATATTATTTATGTTCCATAAATTTGTCAGACGATTTCAGTATCGGCCCTTACCAAGGAATGTTCCATAATTCCGCCGTCATTCCAAACCCAGATTTTTGTATGTATGTCGTTGCTTTAGGCATCAGACTCCTATGCAAAAAGCCATCTTTTGGGACGGTATGATACCCTGCTGGGCGACGTAAGTTTATAACACGGCTGGGCGCCACCTTCCATGGCAGTATGATACGTACGGTATCTTTCGCAACAGTTTGATTTGCTGCCAGGCTGTGTCAGTTTATAATGCAGATGGACGGCATCTGTTGCAGTACATACTCCATGGGAGGGCATCAGTTTGAAATGCCGACAATAACAACATAATATAAGGAGCTGGAAAGTCACTAAGAGGCTTAAGGAGTGGTGGTTGATGGGTCCAACAATTCCATGAGCCTGATATTCGCTTCCTGAGTGAGTGTTGAGCCACCCCACATTTTTTTAGTTTAACCTAATCATGTGCTTTTGTTGCCTAGGGCCAACCACACACTTGTGCTGCATAAGGAAATAAATGGTAAAATGAGGTGACTATTAACAGGCGATGTACCACAGTTCTTTAAAGTAGCTGTCATTAAACCTCTTCTAAAGAAGCCCACTCTTGATCCTGAGGTTTTAGCGAACTATAGACTGATATCTTATCTCCCCTTTATTTCTAAAATCCTTGAGAGAGTGGTTGCTCATCAACTCTGTGACTTTCTCCAAGATAATAGTTTATTTTAGGACAGGCTTTCAGTCAGGCTTTAGACTTCATCATAGTACAGAGATGGCACTAGTAAAAATTAACAACAACTTATTGGTTGCTTCTGATTCAGGTCTGGTCTCTGTTTTAATCCTTTTAGATATCAGTGTCGCTTTTGACACCATTGACCATCAAATCTTGCTGCACAGAATGGAACAGTTAATTGGCCTTAAAGGAACAACACTAACCTGGTTTAAATCTTATTTATCAGATCGTTCCCAATTTGTTCACATCAATGACCAATCGTCCGCGCATACTAAGGTCTGCTTCGGAGTGCCACAAGGTTCTGTGCTTGGACCAATCCTTTTTACTTTATATATGCTCCCTTTAGGCAACTTTATTAGAAAACACTCTATAAATCACATCAGTGAGGAACCTCAGAGTTTTATTTGATCAAGATTTATCTTTTGCCTCCCATATAAAACAAACTTTAAGGACTGCTTTCTTTCACTCGCGTAACATCGCAAAAATTAGACATATCCTATCCCAGACAAATGCTGAAAAATTAGTACATGCATTTGTCATCTTTAGGCTGGATTACTGTAATTCCTTATTATTCGGTTGCCCCAACAAATCACTCATGTCACTCCAACTGGTGCAGAACGCTGCTGCACGTGTTCTTACGGAAACCAAGAAAAGGGACCATATTTCTCCTGTTTTAGCTTCGTTGCACTGACTCCCTGTAAAATCCAGGACTGAATTTGAAATCCTCCTCCTTACTTACAAAGCTCTAAATGATCAGGCTCCATCCTATCTGTCGCAGCTCATAGTTCCTTACCAACCCTCAAGATCACTGCGCTCTGAAAATGCAGGGTTACTTGTGGTTACCAAAGTTTCCAAATGTAGGATAGGAACCAGCGCGTTCAGCTGCCATGCTCTTCTCTTATGGAACCATCTTGCAGTTTCAGTCAGCGAGGCAGACACCGTTTCCACTTTTAAGGGTAGACTTAAGACCTTCCTCTTTGATAAAGTTTATAATTAGGGCTGACTAAGGTTGCCCGGACCTGCCCATAGTTAGGCTGACATAGGTTTAGCTTGCTGGGGGACTTTCTATGGGGGTCAGAGAGCAGTGTTAGTCCCACTGCTAACACTGCTTGTCTTGTTCACGCACATGTACAATCAAACTGCAAACTGAGCACGACACCAAAAGCCACCAAATCCAACAGAAACGTAGCTGGACAGCATTAGATAAGAACATGCTCGGACATTGTTATTTTATACCAGTGAATGGCTGGATGGCAATGTCAATGTCCCCATGCAATGTGCACAGGCAGTGTCACTTGAGAACGCGGCAGGACAGAACCAGTTGCATGACAGCTTGAGGTAATAATGCTGCCACGTATTATGGTGTAGAGTGTATATATATCTCTATCTATCTATCTATCTATCTATCTATCTATATATATATATATATATATATATATAAAAAACCCTATTTTCAGTACAATGTACTGTACTGTAACTAATGTACTGTACTCTACTCATGTCTGCATGATATGCCATTGGACAGCCTCAGCTAACAAAGAAGTCTAGTGTTTGCTTCCTGTCTGAATGCCATGGTTTATATATATATATATATATATCCCTGCTCTCTCACTTGTTTGTAATGTGCTGACCACTTTGTGTTTGTGTGCATTTGTGCAGGTGTGTGGGTGTGTGTGTGCATGCGTGTGTGCATCTGGCATGTTTTTCCTCCCTATATTGTTTCTGTCTGGACCAAATCACCCAGAGAAATTCGTCTGACATCAGGCTTTGCCATGCCTAATTTCTGTTAATCCACAGAGACAAACACACACACACAAACACACAAATAACATCCAAATGGAGTCGTATCAAGGAGCAGCATGCATCAGAGAGACGGAGCAGAACAAGTTAATTTGTACAGTGCCAAGAAACACTAATTCCTTGTAGCGTTTGTTAATTTCCATCATGGGAGCAGAGGCAGCTCCTCTGTGAATAACAGCCCCGAGCTCTGACAGGCCGTCAGCCGTGCATGTGCATGTCCGTGTTTATATTTGTGAGCTTATTGCTGCTGCAGTGGGAATCAGCTTTGGAGTTTTAAAGATAATGACTAATGAATAAATACAATGACAAATACTCCAGATGTATGTGTGTGCATGTGTGTGCGCTTGCCACGTGTGTACACATGATCGTAACAGTAATACTGTGAAGTATACATCTAGTTAGGCAGAACAATTAAGTTGCTGTTTCCATTTAAAAACAGAGCAAGAGAGGAGACCTAATCTAAGCAGAAACATGTCACGGTTAAATCATATGAAGTAAAGCTTTGCTGGAATAAGATTTCAGCAGTAAAACCATGTCTGTTGTGACAAGTACATGTTAGCTTTGATGTTATACTTGCTTAAACATATCACATAGTAAAAAGTATATGTAGCAATTACTTACCTCTACTGTAAAACTTTTATCTTTCAAACTGATGCCAGCTCATCATACTGCCATGAAAAGTGCCTTTCTGTGTCAGTTTCTGACACCAAACTTACTGACCCAGCAGCAGTATTTGATGAGTTGATTCTCACCCTCTTGATTATGTGCTGGTCACGGGAGCACTGAGAATATGCCTATTGTACAGTACCAACATTTTATTGTGCTGTATGCAGATTGTCTTTTTGTGAGAGATTTTGATTGATGCCTGGTGATCCCGTCAGTGTGGGGAGCAGCATCCAATTGTCTTCCCTCCAGGATTCACATCGACTAACATCCAGATAAGAGCTCAGGGCTTAAAGTCCACAGATATAAACTGCCCTCGTGGAACACTGAAAAACAATAGAGTGAACTTAACTGACTGGGGGAAAAATTACCAGCAAACCAATGGGGTTTATCATTTTACTGTGTTAATTATCATTTGTTGTTTCTCATATGTTGCTGGACAAAATAAACTGCCATTTGTGTGTTTTAAAAACCATAAACAAAAGATCCCAAACCAATGTTAAGCCATAGCTTTATATAAATGATACCTCCAAAAAATAACCTGAAACAGTATTCCAAATTTTTCACTCTGTTTGCATCACTGTAGATGACATTTACATGTATGCAAGATGTGTCATATGATGCAATGCAACGTGCTCTGGATCATGATTATCCTCAAAGAATAGACTGTACTTAACATAATATTGTATTTGTGAATGTAATTTCGAGAGACCAGGTGTATCACATCATTATGAGTCAGAGGCTAGTGAGAATCTACACTTCATCTGCTGCATCCGAGGGATTAAAGTAGGGACAAGTTGCCTCTGATGTGATCAGAACCTGACCTGCATCAGATGATGGTAATGAAGGGTTATCAGGTCATGGGTGTAATAATCTATGAGTGCAATTTGCATCAACGAGACGTAACTGCAAAAGTCTGATGTTCTGATGTTCCTGTCTTTTCTGTCCATGTGTGCTCTAATCATATCTGTTCATTACAAGTTGGTCACATTGAGATCTGTTCCATGTAGGCGTTTCTGTTTCACTTTGGCTCTCGTTTCTCTCTTTATTTTTTCCCAATCATATTTTTAAGTCTGGAATATTTAATTAAATGTAATTCCAATTTTATTGTTTGAATTCTTTAAAGCATTCATTAAGCAGCATAGCTGAAGCAATGACTTTTGAAGGGAGAGGTTTTTTTTTGTTGTTTTTTTTAAGTGGGGCTTTATGAGATATAGTCACTCAGAGATAGTTACTATAGTAGATACTATAGTAACTATAGTCAGTATAATACATACTATTAGGACTGAGTGAGATGCCCTAAAATAAATTCTCTGATTTTTTCACACCAAACTCTATTTACAATTGTAATCAACTTTTTCCCTCTTAAAAACAGATAACAAATCACAAATAAATTACTCAAAACAAGTTTTGTTTTGATTTTAACATTAAAAATTGACAAAGGCAAACTGAAAAATGGAGAGGGCTTAAATGTAGAATACTGAAAATGACCATTTCTTAAATCATACAACCATCGTTAAGCATTAGTTCCACGTTAACAAATAATGTTATTGGTTGTGTTGAAATGACTGAACCACAGGTCTGTTGCAATGAAGTCAAAAGACATCCCCTCCAGCACTCTGTGATGTTTTCACATGTACAAATGTACAGATGAGGCAGGGCAGCTTTGTAGTACATAGCTCGAGTGGGTAGTGTTCAGCATGTGGATAAACCTGCAGGCTTTTCCACTGTATGTATGGGCACTGAATCTTTGTTGATATGCAGTGGGACTGCAAGCCAAAGTTTGACCTACTGAAATAAATCGGTCATGCTGCTGCCTTTAGTAGCAGCGGACTGTGACTTGTTCTAAATCTGATGTGGCAAAACAAAACCAGTTCCAGACCACTTACAAGAATGCCTTATTTGGGAAAGTACTCTTCATTGTCATTAATTATTGCTGTTGTGTGTGTGTGTATCTCTAGGAGGGAAGCGTGAGGGGAGGGCGCAGCCCACTATAAACTATGATAGCCCAAAGGGAGGAAGAGAAAATTGCACTTTGCATTTAAAAAAAAAAAAAAAAAATGTCCTGAACCACAAATTTAAATGAATCAGTAAAATCAATTCACACCCCCTAGCCCTACATGCAATAGATGGCGGTCAGCACACTTCCTGCACAAACAGACTATTAGTGACTGCTGGATGGTGTCAGGGTAACAATAATAATATAAGGAGCATTCTTCGACAGGGTGAACAATGGGTCCACCAAATCTTGGACTTTCATGCGGGAGTCTGGTGTTCCCTTCTTGTCTGAATGTGATTAGGCTTTTTTTCCTACACCTTACCATCTGCCTCCTTCCGCCAATCCTATGTGGCATTTTGAAGTTGGTTGCCATGTGTTTGTGCAGCATCATACCACCACATGCTTGTGTTGACATCAGGGTAGCTGTATCTCAGAACACCAACAGCAGACGCAGAAGGATACCTAGAGCATAATATGTAAACACAGAAGTTTATTGCAAAGTGACAATATTGGATGACTTGGAATAAGAACATGTGGGATCAACCTGTAAAAGTAGGCAGTGCTGATCAAATCAAGATTCTGTTTTGTCATTGATTATTTCTGGCCTAAATATTTTTAGAAACACATCTTAGTGTACTGCTTAGATGGAATGAAATTAAGTTTGTGACCAGGCTGTCATTTTCATCCTGCTTGAAAATGGAACAAACACCATCCGAATTTCGTCAGTCAGTGCTATTTCACATTGTCCATTGCTCTGGTTGGTTGGTTGTCAAGTTTTGTGGCTTTGATTGTAAGTTGATCTTATATGACATACAGAGGCATTTTGGTCTGTGACTTGATAACACCTGTTGAAAATTAAATGAAAAATTCCAGACTTATTCACAGTGCCAGACCACAGTTTTGTTACTTTCTGTATAACTGTGTAACTGTTATGTACATAACATCTAGACATGTGTAGCCTAAATTAATGAAATTACATGGGTGTAGTTAGGCTGTGTGCATGCTAACCTAGCTTATTTTTTTAAAAAGTCACTGAAAAAAAATAACAGTTATTGTTTTCTTTATTTTTCTTGATAGGCAGTGAGGGGGCTTGGATTGAATGTAGGTTTGGTAGCAAACAGGAGACTTAAGGGATGAACAAATAAGGAGAGATGAGGGGAGACAAGAAGAGAAAAGCGTACAGCAGGAAAGAGAGGATAGAGGAAAGAGAGAAAAATGAGACAAGATTACAAAAAAACAAACAAACAAAGGGAGTCTGGTTGGCACCCAAATTGGTCTGAAACAGCGAGCTTCAAGTCTCTTAGTGGTACTATATTTCAGATACCATTGTGCCACCTTCCGGTCAGGTGTCTCTTTACCTGTTCTGCCAACATGCCAAGTTGTCACATGTTGCTTTGTCAGTTGACTTCTGTGTCTGCATATTACGCTCTAGATATCCTTCTGCATCTCATATTGACACTCCGGGAGGCCGCTACTGTGATATCAACGCAAGTACATGGGGGAATTACGCTGCACATGGTTATGTTTGGGCAACTCAAGCACACAGCAACCAATGCCAGGACTTCAACAAAATCACATGCTGGCACAGATGGTTAGGATAAGACAGAATTGGTTGTTTGTCAGTTCATTCCCTGCTTTGTTTTCCCTAGCCTGTGTTGGCTCGTGCTCTCTGTTGGATTACTTCTCTGAGTACATCCTGTGTTCATCATTTATTCCTGGTTTGCTCTCACTTTACTTTTGGTGCTTCTATCTTTTGTACTTTAAGTAGCGTCTTGCTACATCTTTAGTTTTGCTGCCTGTTTTGGATGTATTATACCAGGTGCTTTAAATCTTGCTTTTTGTGTAATCTACCTGCCTGGATCCATTTTTGAAATGAAACCATAACAGGGTGTACAAAATGGTGCATTGAAGACTCCTGAACACATGCAGGAGCTCCTTTAATACAGTCTATATCCCAAAATTATCTCAGAAAGTCATTTGCCACCTTCAGTGCAAATCAGCAAAATCAGAAGTGTTAGATTTCCAGTGTTGGTGTTGTATGTTAAAAATACAGTGTTAATTCAACACTTGCTCAGTTTAATTCAACTATGTGAGAGTTAATCCCTCAAAAGAGTTGGTGTTAATCTAGGGAGTTAAATCCAAACAACACTGTTAAGTGTTGATTTTAAAATCAACACTTAACAGTGTTGTGAATATACACAACTGCACATTTTTGTAAGAGGTTAAAGCTAGCTAAAATCATGTCGCACGCGCACGAGGTGTCACCTTAACCGAATATTCTCTGTCAGAAAAATCTGTAGGCCGTGGAAGTGCGTGTACAGTAATGAAAATGTCAAGCGATGGAAACCAACGTTAGAGAGCCGGGGCTGGGCCGGGGGGTTGAGCTCCTGCCTGCCCAGAGACTGCTGCCATTGCTAAAAGTCAGACTAGCTCTGTGAGCCGGGTAGCATGTTGCTGCTGTAGACTTCCTGGAGAAACAGACACACCGGACCACCACGCCAGCCACACCGAGCTCTGCTCTTACGGGCAGGAGTAGTTTATTAAATTATTTTATTTTATATATTATTTTATTTATTTATTCTGAACGTTAGCCGCAGCTAAGAACAATACCAGAGTTACACACCCCCCTCAGCTGCTGCCATAATAATAAACGTCTGAAATGACGGTGAATTTTTATAACTTTAAAGTTACACAGTGTTTTAGCGATCTATGCATATGAACAATAACGTTGCTGTCATGTTTATGCCTTCAATTGATGTTATTTTGCCAATCTAACAGAGAGGAGTTGATCATGTATCTTTGTGTTTATGGATAAGTGTCTGTTGTTAGCAGGAGAACTAGGTTAGCCGTCATGATATCAGGCAGGCTGAGCTTTAGTAACAGTGTCATTGTGCTGGCCCCCGTTGTCCAGGTGGAGACTAGTTGGCATGACTCGTGAGTAGGGCTGCAATGAGTGGCATACTTTACTATCCGAAGTAGTATAGGAGTAAAATGCGTTCATATGAGCACGTTCATGCACAACACTGAGTGACAAGGCACTCGGATGCCGCCGAAGCCGAGCGACGACAGTGCGCTTCAGCGCCAGAGCTGTGGGGGGGGTATCCGAGTCAGTGAAATGCCACTCAGATGCCGCCCAAGCCGAGCGAGTAGTCAGATATCGGCTACAGCCCTACTCGTGAGTAACATTTAAATTTATCAAAACAAATACTCCGACGGTCTAACTCAGGCAAGGCAAAATCTTCATGTCTCTCCACATCCACGGTGAACAGACTATAAATGATGATGTAGTGCGGATGTCTTTTCTTCTATTTTTTTCTATAGTACATCATGCTGGTGAAGGTGAGATTTGGAGAAACGCAGAAGTATGTCAAAGTGGCTGAGACTGAAGATGGCTATGATGACTTCAACACATTTCTTCAGAAAGGTTGGCACCACTTTTAATAGAGCCCAGAATGTTTGTGTAAATTGACTAATTGCTATAATATCTACTGAATTTATGTGACATGTAAATGTCTCATATTATGGAGTTGTGTTTATGATAACTAATGGTAATGGCCTGTGTGCCTTTGACCTAAAATGTTGGGAAAAACAAATTTAGCAAATTTCTGATAATTGTAAATTTTCCATTGCTCTTAATTTAATATTTTTTTATCAGTCATTCAAAAGCTAGACCTTCCACTTGAGACTGAGCTGCACCTGACAGATGAATCAGGGACAGAAGTCGATGCAGATGTGTTTGAGGAGCTTTTGCAAGCAGGGAACCTTACTGTTAGGGTGTCAACTGAGAAGTCAACAGGTGAGACTCAGGCTTGTGAGGCCAGGAGTGGATCGTTAATAAGGAGTATTATGGAGAACTAATTATTTTTTTCCTTTTGTGTATACATTTTTTTTAACTGTTTACAGTTGTGCTTCATCATGATCTTTCATATACTTCATTGGAGTCACCCATGTCAGACAACTCATCTGTGTCAGTGTCAGAAGACTCCCTGGCAGTATCCTCGGATTCATCAGATGCAGCAGTGATTGTTCAGACAAATGGAGGGAAGAGAACCTATGCTGAACGGGAATTGGCAAAAGAGGTCTTAGTTATCAAATATCACACACAAATATATTGTGCAGTTGAACTGTGTTAAACTGTTTTGTTGTTGGACGTAATGATGATGATGGTGATGGATATAATTGCTAATTTGCTTTATGATTCTTTATCTTTTAGATGGTGAGAGATGCTCTAAAGGGTAAAGCAGGTGGACAGATTATTTTGGATGAATATGATAAGATGAAAACATTGATGGATAGCACAAGGAGACAGTTGGTAAACCTTCTTGTGGCCGACATGGTTGAAATTCACGGGTAAGACTTCATTGTTCATATTTATACTTTACTCAATACAGATTTTTTTAGCAGCACACTTATTTTAGGACATTGCATATTAATAAAGCAACTTATTGTTTATTTTCACCTATGAAAGAGATAAATACTAAATGGCTAAAACATGATACAAAAACTAACTGTTTGAGAGGGACTTAAACTCAATGAAGCTAACAACAGTAACATTTGTAAGCACTGAGAGAATTGTAGTAGTAATGTCATGTTTATCTTTCAGGAGGAGCCCACCTGTCTCTGTGCAAAGTAAATATGCTTTGGGCATCATCTCTCTATTTCCCAGCCTCAGAGATCCATACTCAGACAATGGATATGTAAGTTTATAAATGATAAGTTTGTATATCAATTTATGGAGTAGTAATTTGGTCTGAACTTACTCTACAATTTAATGTTTTTAATATTACAGGAACACTTCTATGTGGATCTGGGTATTTGGCCCGGAGGATAAAAACTGTTCAGCGCCAACACTGCAGCTCAGTCCCGGAGATCTTCCACCAGCACACCCTACCAGGATAGTCCAAAGAGAAAGAGAGAGGTTCTCTGCACGGATAAGCAGCTGCTTGGTGAGCAGTGCCATGAAGCAATATCCTTTTTGAAACATTCTACTGACGAATCGGCAATCAAAGAGAAGATGAGGGCTACTTTTCAGTACCGCCAAACACTGGTTCAAGATCAGCAGTGCTCTTCGACAGTTTTGGATGTCTTCCCACGATTCCTCAACATCACTGGCTTGGTAAGAAAGACATCTTCTTTATATTAAAATTGTCACTCAATGTATACACTTTTAAGTTGCATAAGTATAAAAATGTGTGTTCTGTAGATTGACCAAGATTTCACCATGATGTTTGGAGAGGAAGTGTTGGGCAGATTTTTGGCAAAATGGCCTACTTTTTTCAAACCTAGGATACTGACAGACTGCAAAAAACTGACTTCTAATGAACACATTCAAGACCTATTGTCTGCGCAGCACGACTCAGGTGGGTCTGCTTAGTTTCTTCTCTTTCTTTCCTACTCTTTAAAATTATGATGTGAATGTGTCAGACATTTTCTCCTGTTGTTCCCCTAGGCTGGGACAGTGACTTATCAAGCATTCTGCTGTTGGTTCACTGGCTGCCGCCCACGTCCAAAGGCCACAAGAAGAGTCCTAAAATCAGCGCATGTCAAGCTGAAGACCATGTCGTTCGATATTTGCAGGTATGCAAATAGTAATGTACTTATGTAGGGCTGTCCCAAATGATTATTTTTCTCCCAATTAATCTATCGACTATTTTTTCGATTAGTCTAATGATTAATTTTTTGACTGATCTAGCGATTATCTTTAGGTTAACGATTATTAATTTACAAAAACACTGTGGTATGCCATCTCCATTTTGCAAAGGCTGCAGATAGGGATGCACATGATTCACATGATCAACCTTTCCTTTAACAGATAACAATAACTTTGACCAATTAATAGCCTACTATTGGTAAAAAAAAAAAATATATATATATATGTTTGTAAAAGTTAATGTCTGCCGTGCGTGTTTGATTTTTTTTATTGGTTTAGTTACTTGAATGTAGCAGCGCTATATTTCATGATTTTGTCATGATTCTTATTAACATTTTGTTAAAGATGGGAGCCAGTGTCAAAATGTTCCTTGCTGGTGTGGTGCCGAGACAGCCCTCCCTTGTGTGGGTCAAAAGAAGAACAGCATCTAAAGATACTACGTCATCATTGACCACAAGGTCATCCCTTGCAAGGCACAGACATCCTTGGCAGCTTTCGATGAGCTCTTCAAAGCACACTTCGTCTTCAGTGTCAACTACCACAAATCCCTCTTCAACTTCTATATATTCATCCAAACCACAGTTTTTAACATTGACGTGGGACGTGCCAAGGAAAGTCCCAGAGTCGAGCTCAGAGCGAGATTTTTGCACGACGCTTGAGGTGATAAATATCCCTGGATGAAAATATGTTTCTTTGTTATGTCTGTAAGGCACACCACAAAAGTTCTGCATTGCTTTGTCAGCATTTAAGACTCAACCACGGTCTATATCCTGGAAAGACATTACGTTTAAAATGTGGACAGCCGGGATGTTGTTTATCATTTTGCACCTATTCAGGTTTCAAGAAGCTTGTTCATTTCCATAGAGATGTTGCTTTGACTAATACTGATGACAATGTGGACACTCATAATGAAGTTGGTGAGCCCTCAACTTCACAGGCAGTCAGTGCAGACTCTCAAACAACTACCCAGCTCTCTGTTGACAATAATCTTGTGTTAAACATGTGGCTCTGTTGTAGCACAGTTGCAAGCATCTGGTTTTGCTGAGAGCACAGTCCAAGCAATGGTGGGGTCCATGGAGGAACTTGTAAATGACATTCATAGGCAAGCGAGAGAGGCAGTTCTCAGCTGTACTACAGAAATTCAAGGCACAGATTTGGAAAAGAAGGTGGAAACGTGTTTTGATCAACTAGAAAATCCTTTCTCAACCTTTAACACAAGAGCCAAACAACAGAAGTTCTTTGAGTAAAAGTGGGAAATTGTTGAACGTATTGAATATGTTCTTGGAGTGCGGTTTGATGTTTGCAGGGATCACACAACAGGAATTTACAGTCAGGTCCCTGTAACGGATAAATTTGTGTATACACCCATCCTGGGAACTCTTAAGTCTATGTTCAAGAACACTGAATTGTGTGAAAGTTTCTTGCAAGCCAAGCATCAAGAAGAGGGAGTTTATAAAGACATATGTGATGGTTCATACTTCAAGAATAACGTTTTGTTTTCCCAGAACAAACATGCTCTACAGATTCAACTCCATTTTGATGAGTTTGAGACAGCAAATCCCTTAGGTTCAAAGAAAGGGATTCACAAACTTGGTTGCATTTACTTTATATTGAGGAACCTGCCCCCAAAATATAATTCTGTGTTGATGAATATACATGTTGTGGCACTCTTTCACTCACAAGACCTGAAGACTTACAGATTTGATGACATCTTGAAGCATCTTCTCGATGATCTTAAAATACTTGAAACACAAGGAATTGAGGTGCCTTTCTCAGACTCAACTTTGCTTGGTTCTGTTATACAAGTAACAGGTGACAACCTAGGTTTACATGGACTGTTTGGTTTTGTCGAGTTCTTCAGCCTTCAGTCCTACATATTTTTGCAGATTTTGTTTGACAAGTAAGGCTGAGTCACAGTCTGTGTTTACTGAAGATGACCCTGACATGATTTTTCGTACAAAAGAAATGCATGCAGAACATTGTGCAGCTCTACAGGAAAATCCTATGTTGAGTTCAACATTTGGTGTCAAAAAGACATGCTTGCTCAATACACTGCATTTTTTCCACACCTCTGAAAACTATGCAGTTGATATAATGCACGACTTACTTGAAGGTGTTGTACAGTACAAACTCAAACTTATCTTTCAATACCTTGTCAACCATAAGTATCTGTCTTTGGATTCATTGTCACTGAGGATCCAAAGTTTCAACTATGGTTATATTTGCATGAGGTTTGAGGCAAAACATAATTTTTTAAAAGATCAGTGAAAAATTTCAAAAATATCACAAAAGCATTGGTGAAACAACACCAGAGACAGCGAGCTTACCACTGGGAGAATTTTGATTTTCAGAGATTTGAGTTTGGTCAGTGAAGAAAGAAACTATTGATAGCTTGGAAGGAGGTGATGTTTTAAGTTCTGTTTTTAATCTAAATGCATACTGTGGAGTGTCAACCACTAATTGGGTGAAGAACTATGGAACAGAATATCAGATTGGTATGTTTGTGTGTACTGGAACAAATATGGAAGTTCCTATTTTCAGGAAAGTCACCAACATCATTGTACATGATGAGCAAGATTTTATTTTGACTTGCAGAGTGGACACTCTTTATTTTGATGATCATTTCAGTGCATACTGTTTTAATGAGAGAGCAGACTCATTCTCTGTTTTTCCAGTTAAGGAGTTGATTTATTACAGACCCTATGACAAACAGTTTTCTAATGAGATGTGTGAAAAAACATACAATGTGCCTGTGCTGTTTTTAATGTGGTGTGCTTGTTTGAAATACAGGTCTATTCAAACTGCAACTTGTGTAGTTTTCTTGATTATTGTATTATTATTATTATTATTATTAGTAGTAGTAGTAGTAGTAGTAGTAATAGTAGTAGTATTAGTATTACTATTAGCATTATTATTAGTAGTAGTAGTCATAGTAGTATTAGTATAATATTTAACACTCTCCATAGTGTTAATATAATCTGAAACTTATTCAGTGTTAAAACAACAATGATAGTGTTATTTTTTGACACTACACACTAGTGTTAGTAAATTCAACACTGGTGAGTGTTAAATTTCAACTATTGAGAGTGTTGTTCCAACTCTGTCACAGCGTTAACTGTTTAACACTTTCAAAAGTGTTATTTTAACTCGATCTATTGTGGACCAATATAGACACTTTTAAAGTGTTGAATTTAACTCCCTAGGAGTTGAATTAACACTTCTGGATTTGCTGTTGCTGCCTTGTGATGGCTTTACTTTAAGTAAGTAAAACCATGTAAAGCATAATGGCTTTTTTTAATCATATTTTCTTGGGCATATTTGCCTTTAATTGATAGAGAACACAAGTGTGAAAGGGAGGGAGAGAGGGGATGCTGCAGCGAGGACACAGCCTACATACTTGGGGCACCCACTCAATCCACTGAGCCACCAGGCACCCCTAAAGCATAATGACTCTGTTTGGATTCACCTTCTTGTACTTAATGAAAACAGCACCACTGATATCTTCCTACATTCAGTGTATCAAGACAAGCTTTGACATGCACCACTACAATGACCTTATGAACCCATTTAACTGACAAGGCTTCCTGAGGACGTTTCAGAATGTGATATATGGTTAACACCAGTAACAGAAGTCCACAGGACACCTATTTGTCACATGAGAACATGTCTTTGTGTCACTTGCTGATTCTATCAATAAGTGACCTGTATTGTCAGACAGACAGATATATCTTTTCCGTACACCCAGGGTCCATATTAAATTCTCCCATATTTCTTTTTCTCCATTTGATTTATTCTGAATTCTTTGTTAGACAATTTAAGCAAGAAAGTGCCCAATCTTGTGGTGGAGGACAAATTCAGTACAATAGTTTAGGTTTAATGAATATCAGTTAATCTGACGTCACATTATACTGTGTTTTGACAAATAAAGTAATGCAGCATACAATGTTCATACAATTGTAAAACTAAACATCCCATGCTTTTGTAAAATTAGAGTTTCATATCCAGTCTTACTTAATTAACAAGTTTTCAAATTCCATATCTCAATGGCAGAAGCCCCCTTTCGCGTCTGCTTGATATGCCGCTGGACAGTGCCAGCTAAAAATGCAGCCAGACAAAACCAGACACAGTGTTATTATTCACCAATGGATGGCTAGAAGACACACTCTGTATCCATATGATACGCAGATCGTTGGCATCAGTTTAAAAAGCAGGAGCACGAGGGGCAGTGGATTGGTCCAATGAACTGCAGATTTTCATGCAAGAATCCTGTGTTCACAATCTGATGTGATGGGTTTTTTGTACACCTTACCATGCACCTTCTTTCCCTAATCCTAACCATCCATGCAAGTGCTTGTGCGTTTGCTGACATCCAAGCTTTGGTTGCCATGTGCTTGTGTTGTTTAAACATAACCATTTACAGCATCATCCGACGGTGTGCTTGCGTTAATATTACAGTAGCGGCATCCTGGCAAGTCAGCAGCAGATGCAGAAGGATACTTAGAGTGTAGTAAGTAGATGCAGAAGTCCAGTGTAAAGCGGCAACATGTTGCAATTTGGGATGAGAACATCTGTCAGTTTAGAATTCAATGGGCCTCCTCCACATAACTGCAGAGTCCAACAATAACATTCTTTGTCAGAATTTTTCCCCATCAACCCAACATCAAATACAAGTAATTTTTCTGATTATTCAGTGAGATGAAAATTTCATTTACAAGGTATGCAGGTATCATGGAAAAAATATTATTTGAATTATATTAAAAGGAAATACAGTATAAAACCTATGTATGTACACTATGTTAACACCATATCTTAAAAAAAGATTAAAAAAAAAGTAACTTTCTGCTACCGATAGGCAGCGCTATGACTATGATTCAAAATTGCATAGCAGATGTCTTCAGGCCTGGACTCTAATCAAATCTGTGAAATTTTCTAAAGATCTGACCATCTAGGGTGAAGTTACAACAGATTTTGATGTCATGTCAAAACATCGAAATTGTCCACCCCACCACGGTAACACCTTTCAACAAAGACTCACAATGTTAATTTTCGAGCATCATCTAGGTCTCAAAGATTGTTTAAGACTATTTTGAGATGAATCGAGTCTGCTCACCTGCTAGAAGGTGGACGTCTTAGTGTAAAACTTTGCCTTTGCTGTGCCAATAGGTGGAGCTCTCATTATTGCTTAAAATTGTCATATATATATATGTGTTCAGGACGGGACTCCTATCAAACGTGAAGTTTGGGGCAGATTTGACCATTCACAGCAGAGTTACATACGACTTCCTGTTTAATTTCTGGTTCATAGCAGAACATGCAAATGAGATGCCTCATAATGGTCACACGATGTGGTGAAAACTCATGAATTTTCTAACTATTGGTGTCAAAAGTCTTATGAAGGTAGCCATAACAGTTGAAACTAATCTGATGAAAGCTCTAGGACAAGTTTTAAAAATTACGACCCTTGAAAATGGCCAAAAATACACCAAAATTAAAATTTCAAATCAAAAGTTTCACAGCTTTAGGTAAAACGTGCTGAGGGGGTTGCTTTGTTGAAAATCTGTAGGGGGTGCCACTAATACATTTCCTCCCACCCACACACGAGACCATAAAATATCAAATTTTTCACCAGACCTGATAAGTCTGCAAAGTTTCATGAGTTTTCGAATATGATCAAGCCATCAAAAAGGCAATTAATTTGAGAAAATAATAATAATTAAATCTGCAAGCAGTGATGAACGGGCCCTTGCACCTCCACGCATATCGGGGCTACTTTCTGGATTCCAACTGATGCGGCCGCGTCTCTCTGGGAAAAACACTGCAACACTGCAGTGTGAAAAAGAAGCCAGCCTGTGTGATTGTGTCAGGGCTCTGTGGAGCTTGACAACTGTGAAGTTTCTTTAGAAAGTGTTTGTGAATCTCTCTGACTCTCTCTCTCTCTCTCTCTCTCTCTCTCTCTCTCTCTCTCCCTCTCTCTGTGTGTGTGTGTGTGTGTGTGTGTGTGTGATGAAGAAGCTGCAGCCTCCAGAGGTGTGAAACGGGGAAGCCGTGAGCCTGTGTGATTGTGGGAGGGCTGTATTTTGCTGTCATCTACAGCTTTTACAGTGCTGAAATTATGGTAAATAATGGAGTAAGAGCTCTATCTGCTGGCCAAACTATAGAATGCAACTATTTCAAAACCACCCCAGCATCATTTCCTGCACTATATGGTCGGTGAACAGAGTTTTCCTATCAGTGCATATGGAAAAAATATGACCCCATACTGATTTGTTCCATTTTGTCTTTAAAAGACTTATATCAGGTAATAATATAGGTATACTGTAAAATCAGTCAGGCTCTAGCAGAAATTACAAAAAATTGACTAAAATTTTAAATAAAATTATAAAAATGGTGGACTTTCTGTTGGGTTTAGGGCATGGCACCAAGAGGCTTTTTGGTAGGTCCTAGGCTTTTACATAAGTTTCTTAAGTTTCGTAGCTCTAGGTTAAACAGTTTCCAGGGGCTGCTTCATTGAATATTAGTAGGTGACCCTACAGAGCACATTTTGGCACATCACAGCAAAAAGAATCATATTAAATAACACAATCATAGGACTATTGATGTGTGTGCCACGTTTCGTGAGTTTTGAAGCATCTTTAGCCCCTCAAACACAACTTCCTGTTTTATGGTGAAGAACGCCACAGAGCGGCAACAGCGTTTGATGAAATCAAAAATGGCTTGCAATTTAACATCACCAACTTTACGAAATACTGGTGTCTAGATCTGAAGTCCATCAGATGAAATCTGTATGACAAATGTTTAACGAAACAAACACAAAAATTATAAAAAATATGAAAATTCAAATTAAAATGATGCACTTTAGTGCATGGCTCCAAGAGGCTTTTTTGTAGGTCTTGGACTTTTAAACATGTTTCTCAAGTTTCGCAGCTCTAGGTTAAACGGTCTGTGGGGGCTGCTTCATTGAAATTTTCTAGGGGGCGCTCAAGAGCCTTTTTTGCACATTAATGCAAAAAAATCATATCAGATATCACAATTTAGAATTTCTAATGGATCTAGCCACATTTGGCGCATTGATGTGCATGTCTTGCCCCTAAAAAAATGCTTTCTGTTTTATGGCGAATAGTGTGTTACCATGGCAACAGCTTGTGATGAAAACTCAAAAGTTTTTTTTCTGTGTATCATGAAGTCTTTGCAGTATTATGACTGAGTATGAGGTCACTGGGGTTAACCTGCTCTCGGGGGAAGAATCAAAGTGTAAAAAAAGTAACTTCCTGTTTCAGCTAGGAGGCGCTATGACTGTGATTCAAAATTGCACTGCAGATGTCTTCAGGCTTGAAACTTTGTTTGTTTTGGACTGAATTTGTGAAATTTTGTTAAGATCTGACCATCTGGGGTCAAGTTATGACAGTTTTTCATGTCATGTAGCAACATTGAAATTCGCCGTGCCGTCACGAGAACGCCATTCAATGAAATGGCACAACATTAATTTTTCATCATCTGCAACATCTTAATGATTTTTTGACACAATTTTGAGATCAATCAAAACAACCAGGACCTCTTAGTGTAAAACTTTGTCTTTCCTGTGTAAATAGGTGGCGCTCTCACTATCGCTGAAAATTGTCATATAGATATGTTCAGGACGGGACTCTTATCAAACGTGAAATTTGGAGCAGATTGGATCATTTACAATAGATTTAAAAACTTCTTCCTGTTTGGTGGCGAAAACATCTAACTTCTTGGCCCCATAACTTCTACACTGTTAATATTAGATCAAAACTGCTTGCAATCTAGGGTTGCCCACATCTGATGGTGGGATTTCCAAATCCTACTACTACTACCCATGCATATCTACTGTCAGTGTAAATGTTGGCAGTTTTATCCTTAGCAATTTTGCATGCTTCAGTCAGTGCAACCAATTCTGCTGCTTGTGCAGAACAATTTGAGGGGAGTGGTTCAGCAATAATGGTGTCATATTGTGTTGTTATAGCTTAGCCTGCCATTTTACCAGTCGCTGGGTTGCTGGAAGCCGATCTGCCCACAAACAGCTCCAGGTCAGCATTCTGCAAAGGTGAGTCCTGTAGGTCAGGTTTGGGAGAGCAAGCTTCCGCTATCACTGCCACACAGTCATGCGGTTGTCCATCACCTGGTGTTGGGAGGAAAGTTGCAGGATTAAGAACATTGCACCTCTTAACATTAATGTTAATGTTGCTTAATGGTGCCTCAATTTCCGCGTAATTGGGGATCCACTGTCTACAATATGATGTCATTCCTAAAACACTCATAATCTGTTTCTTTGTTTCAGGCTGTGGGATGTTTTGGATGGTTAATGGTGTTAATGGTGATGTTTTGGATGGTCAATCTGTTTGGGTGAGAAGGTTTTGCCCTCTGCTATGATCACATGACCCAAGAAAGTGACTTGTTCTGAAACGTGCTGAAGTTTTGACAAGCTGACCTTGTGGTCATTATCAGCTAAATGACTCAGGAGAGCAAGTGTGTCTTGTACACAGGCCTCCTGTGTGGGAGAGCAGATCATCGATCATCTTTTATGAAGTGTGATTGCCAAAGAATGAATCAAATAGATCTTTTACCTCTGTGGCTGTGAGACGACGCAAAAAGGAAGGGCCCAGAGCAAAGGAGATGCAGGAATAAAATACAGTGCATTATCTTGACTTGGTTACACTTTGTCCTTCAAACAGGACAAAGACAAACAATGACAGTTGGTTTATCACACAGTATATGTCATCATGCACAGTACAGAGAGAACAAGGATTTACACCAAAAGATCAACACACAGTGGTTTGTCACAAGACACTAACAACATGAAAAAAAACAGAGTGCTACTCATTATGATATGATAAAGAGAGAGAGCCGCCATGTTGGATCTCGTCAGTTCGAGTTTGGTCTCGCGAGTTTGGTCTCGCCTCCTCTCGTTCCGCTCCTCACAGACACATCCTCCTCCTCACACCAGGCCATGGTTCTCTACTGGAAAAAAATTGCCCCCTCTGAGTGGGGAGGAAGTTACTTCCCCAAGCGAATGAGTTTAAATATCTTGGGGTCTTGTTCACGAGTGAGGGTAAAAATGGAGCGTGATATGGACAGGCAATTTGGTGCGGCATCTGACTACTGTGGTAAAGAATGTTCCAACCCTTCACCTTTGGTGATGAGCTCTGGGTAGTGACTGAAAGAATTAAATTGCAAAAAAGTTTCCTCAGTGGAGTATCTGGGCTCAGCCTTAGAGAAAAGGTAAGAAGCTCAAACATCTGTAGGTCTCTTTTTTTTAACATAAAAAACATGAGGTTAAATACAAAATTAGTTCCTTGTCTGCAGCTATTCCTTTAAAGTCTGTTATCTGTTGACTCACACTATGACTTTTTCTTTCAAATTTTGAATTTCCCTCATGAATGGTTGTCAAAGCGCATGCTAGCATCAAAGCCTACAACCTGCCTGTTTGAGCCTTCCTCTCTTCTTTCAGGGCCTGCCACTCCACTGAAACTGCACTTACTTGAAGTGGTGAATGATCTGCTGCTGCAATGGATTCAGATTCCACCTCAGTCCTTCTATATATGGATCTTAGTGCAGCTTTTGACACTAATTATCACAATATGCTCCTGGACTATTGGAAAATCAATTAGGCGTCTTTGGCCTGGTGCTCTATAGTGACAGTGTTCTATGCAACTGTGTGAGCCTTTAAAATTTGACCGGCAAGAATCTTGGTGTTAAGTTTAATGCTCTACAGAAAGTTGATGCAAACGATACAGACTATTACAACTAGAATCCTAACTAAACCTAGAAAATGTTATCATATTACACCAGTTAAAGCTTACCTTCATTTGCTCCCTGTCCATCTCAAATCACACTTTAAAGTACTTTTGATGACTTTCAAAAGTGTAAATTCTTATTTTATATTATATTAGCTTGAATGCTCTCAGATGTCAGAATGCAGCATTTCTGTCTGTCCCCAGGGTTATAAAGACATCCGCAGGCTGCAGAGCTGTTTCCTATCATACCACATTCCTCCCTGCAGACATCTGGGACACTCTGTTGAGGCCATTGAATCCAAACTTTAAATTAATATTTTAGCCTTAACTTGCACATGATTGCTTAGTCTTTGATGACTTAAGGCTTGGACCTGTTACCATTGACCATCTGGAAGCTAGATCTCAGTCGCAAGGACTCTATCTTTTCAGCCTACAATAGTTTGGGTTTGTCCTGCCAATGAGAATCCTGTGAACTGTCTGAAAACCACTGCAGGTCCCTTACCCTCCACTTGTTTATGTCCTAAAAGCACACCTTTGTGCCTCTCTATCCTTTTCTGTCCACATAACATCAATTGCCTGTCTATCTGTCCTGAGAAAGAGATCCCTCTTCCAAAGTAACAGGGAAACTGTTAAATGACTTTTTGGGTGGGGTTTTCCCCTATCTGAATTGAGGGTTTAAGGACAGAGGGTGTTGTATGCTGTAGAACAAACCCGCTTGAGGCAAAGTTTGTGCATACATCCCTCTCTGCAATAAGCTGATTCACATTTTTGCCTCCTCATTTTGCTTACTTACCTACTTTAGGGATTCTATGAGTCTGTGTCTTAGATGGGAATAGGCAGGTGATGCAGGGATGCCACGTAGATTGTTTTCAACCTGCACCCTTGAGTGGTACTTGCTTTTAATCAGGGTCAATGCAGACAACCAGCACTCATACAAGGTACAAGGTAGATTTATTGTCATTTTTCTTTAACGTGGTTTAAGAAGAAATGAAATTAAAGTTGACCCTAAATCCTGCTACATCTGCCCCACACTTTGAAAACTGCTGGGCTATATAAACAAAACTAACTAGACTTTACTATTTTCCACACTGAAAGAGGGGCACATAATATGCTTGGTGTTAAAACAGGAACACACCGGCTGTGAATGATGCACATCAGAACACCTACATGTTTTTGTTTCTTTGTAAACTTCTAACATCGGTGGCATCTTGACACACAACATTGCAGGTTTCTTTTTTTACAATGCCAACACGTTATTCAGAAAAGCATTAATTTCACCTGCTAGTTTTGTTCAAAGTAGTATTGACTCTTCTGTCTGAATTCCATGTCTGATGTGTGCGTCAGCTGACTCATATGTGTGTGTTGAACTGAAGTGTTTTCAACTTGTGAAAATAGCCTTGTTAGTTGGACTGTCCCACAAAAAATCAATGATATGGGTCATAAGTGGAGAAAACCTGGAGTCAGCTCTCATTTTGTCAGTCCACTGTTTGCACCTCTGTTTTCAGCTGTCATTGTACACAAAGGAATGCAGGAAAAGCAGCATGGCTGTGAACTCTACAAACTTTGTCTCAAAATGACCTCACCACAAAACTCATTGTGATGAAAGAAGGGGAACTGGAGAACCGGAGAACCGGAGCTGATCCGGAGCTGAACCAGAGCTGAGAGCATCAAAGAGGCACCATCACCTTGATGGTGCCTCTTTGATGCTCTCAGCTCCGGTGCTGACTGTCAGTGAAGTCTGCCTAACTACGCTTCATGCATCAGAAATAATAAACAAAGGCATCAAAACATGGGTCTTACCAACATTTTCTCATTACCAGTCATCACATGTTGCTTTTTTGCAGTGGACTTTTACATCCACATATTATGTTTTTGGTATCCTTCTGTGTGTGTTTACATCCTGGGATGCCATTACCACGATGTCAACAAATGCGGTGGGATGTCATTGCACGTGGTTGTGTTTAGGTAACAAAAACACTGATGGCTAGGTTTAGGTGACAAAGGTCAGGTTTAGTGGAACGAGGTACATGGTAAGGTGTTTATGTTACTTATGTTACTTCTTACCAGCAACATTACAATCCATTGCTGTCCTGGTCTGGCCACAGTCTTAAGTGACACCACCCGTGTGTGCAATGAGCAGACAAGCAGGTGCCGCCCAACAGTCTGCTGTGAATGTGAATTAAAGAAAAGACATTGTAACCCTGTTAAATTTATTGCACTGTGATTTCCTGAACCCTTTGAATGTTTTTGAATGCATCGTAGTTGTTTCTCGCCTGGTAGTGTAATTCCCAAGCTTACCTGAACACATCACCTGCAGCTCTCCGTGTGTGTGAAGCGAGGGGCAGGAAAAGAGGAGAAAACAGAGAAACTTGTACAGCCGCAGAGCAAAGAGTCCTCTTCGTGACTAAATGTGATGACATTTTGTGTTGAAGTGTGATAGAACTGTCGTTACAAACCGAGTGTGGAGGGAAACTCACCTGGTAGCACCTGGTAGAAGTGAAACTGATCACGGGAGCGATGCGGACGAGTGTTCCCGATCTTTCTGGACTATTCTGGTGAGTTAGCGGCCTGTTAGCTCTGTTAGCAGTGTCATCCTGCTTTGGTATACAGAAAAAAACAGTCAGAATAGCTAACAAATGTTTAATGATACCGAGATATGTTTTTTGTGATGATGTGATGATATGTTATTAATGTGCATTACCGTAACGAACGTTAGCTCAGCTGCGGCCTAGTAGCAAGGCCGAGCACGGCTCCACCGCCGTTGCTGTAGCTTATGATGCTAAAATGATGTGTTGCTGCATATGTTCGTGGTTCCTGTTGTTTATTTCGTTTAATGACGTTATGTTGTTTAATGGACACTGGAAAAGCTAACAGAGAGTCATTTAAGTTGCTAAATAATTCCGCTGCATATTATGCAGGCTGGTTTTGTGAGGGACGAGTTCTTCAGCTCAGCTGCGACCCGTACCACCGCCGCTACCGTGGGAAGGCTCTTGGTTCAACTGTATCACCGCCATGCTGCATGGAGGCTTTTGGTTCAATGGGATCACAGTGTGGATACCAGTGTGGTAGGACAGGCTCAGTCCTGAGGAGTGACACCTTTTATTTGCACTTTATTTTCTGAGATCTCAGTATTTTTTTATTTATTTTCTCTGTTCTTTACATTTTTGCTAAAAAACTGATTGACAAAGGGAAAAAACTGTTTTCTCATTGGAGGACCTTGAAAGACAATAAATAAACTGAGAAAAAACAGAAAACCGGGAATAAAAGGACAATTTAACACATTAAAGGGGAAAGAAACATTTTCTTTACTTTTCATTTTTTATTTTTATTTTCTTAAGATACCGGTACCGGTCAGGTAATTGTCAGTTCATACTGTGAATTTAAGTTCATTTAAGGTGTGAAAACTGAACATTCTAAGTTGAAAAAAGGAAATTGAATACGTTAACATAAACGTTTAAACTACATCCTGTGTTGCGTGTTGTGTGGGTTGGAAGTCAGTTGCTTAAATGCTCAGTGCTACCGCCAATCTCCTTATCCGAACCTAGTGAGTAGACAGAACCTGAGAAGACTGAGGAAAAGGTTACAACATCATTAGTGATTTAAAGTGTTTATAAAAACAAAATAAAAATACATATAGATAAGAAAAAGCATGAATAAATAAACCACAAGCACATGACAAATTTCTAGCTCCAGCCATCGATGCTAGTAGACTGACAATAAAAACAATTACTTTTTTTTTTTCACTTTTGCAACAGTGGTTTATTTATGTTATTTTATGTTATATGCCTTCCCAACACACTGTCATCCCAAGTCATCACATGATGCTGCTTTGCCATGGACTTCCGCATCTACACACTACACTGTAGGTATCCTTCTGCATCTGCTCTTTACCCACATGGTGCGATTACACTGCACGTATTTAAGTAAGGCAGCAGCACATGGCAACCAATGCTGGCACAGATGGTTAGGTTAGGGCAGGGGTCGGCAACCTGTTTTATAAAAAGAGACATTTTTGGACAAAATAACATTTAAAAAATTGTCTTGAGCTTCAAAACATATATGAGCCTTATACTGAAGGTAACACAGCCTATATAATGGTAGCAACCTATTTAGTCTAAATTTGCCAATCATCTAATAGGTCTAAATGAGCATTCCTGATTATGTTTTAGCACAAGGTGGCTACTCTGCAGTGAGCTATTTATGATCACAATCTGTCCATGTGTGGCACTCAGGATATTTATTCTCTATTTACACACTTGATTTTATGTTATGTTATATATGTGTTTATATTTTAAATGTTAAAATCAAATTAAGTAATTGATTTGAATCATTTATTTTTTTAATGAGAAAGGCACAAGCTCCCCTGCAAGTCAGCTTATATAATTAGAAACACTTATCAGTTGTCCTGCAGTTTAGTTGCCTCTCTGCTTGTAACAGCCAACTAAGGGGACTAAAGGGCAGCTGATAAAAAAAAAAGTTTTCTTGCAGAATAAATCATTGATATTTTAAAAATATGTCTACCCTGATGCTGTGATTTGTGGGAGCAACACATGCACTTTCAAATTTTCAAATTTGCTCAGAGACTTTGCCTGCTTCCTGCTTAACATTTGGTATCCATAGCTAGTTTAGCTTGAGCGATCAAGACTAGCAATGAGTTTTGGCAAAATTTAGACTAAAAGTTATCATGCTGTCGAAGTATGATACACATTTTAGTCAATGAAATTTATATTAATAAATTCTTATTTGGTGTATGGGCTACACATTTTTACATTCAGTGAATGTCAGAACCAGTTAAAGCCTACAAGGATGATGAATAAAAAAAAAAAAAGGTTTAAAAAATAACCATTATCATTTCCATGTAATTTTTTGTCAGACACAGAGAGCCACTGGAGAGGGGCTCAAGAGCCACGTGTGACTCCAGAGCCACACGTTACCTACAGCCGTTAGGGGAAGGAGGCATGTGGTAAATTGTAGGAAAAAAATTATCTTGTTCAGATGGCAAATGAACACTGGCCTCTTGCATAACAGTCTGGAGTTTGTTGGACCACCATCCTGCCCTCCCTCGCACTTGCTGTATTACATTTTTACTGGCCCTGGCATACCAATCTCATAAAGCGCCATCAAACGGGCAGTATTTTATGAGTTTGGTATGAGAACAAGCTGACATTTTAGTATCAGGCTAGGGACAATGGACATTAAGCCAACACAAGAAATGAGCAAATCAGTTATAGATTCTTTAGGCTCATAACATGACAAATTTCTACTTACAAAGTTCTAAATACAAAATCAGTGGGTTAATCAACTGGCTGGGTCACAGAGAGAAAATATTGTGTTGTGGTCCACACAAGTAAACCTGAATAAAAACATGCGCAACTATCCTGTGCGACACCATTAGTTCAGTCACCCAACTCATGTGGAATAGATGATGTAAATACGAATATGAACAGCAACTTATTTGGTGCCCAGGCTCTGACCGCCTCACCCCTCACATGGAAATACCAATCTGCAGGGAGCAGAGAGTGATGGTGATAACATCCCCCTCTAGGGGAACACAGAGCAGCGCACAGGTGGATGCTGCAGTGGAGTTGACTTTTGAAATGAACAGCAGCCACGGAGAGTGACAGCGTAGCTTTCAGGTGTGTGCACTAAATGTCATGGTATACACTGACTGTTGAATATGAATTCATATGAAAAGATTATCATCAAAGGCTGTTATATCAGAGTTGTCTTTTTCCATGCAGTTCTGTAAAAATTATTTTCTGTACCAGCACACATTAAATTTTAATCATGTTCTGGTTATGCATGAGCTCAGTATGTGACCAAACAACCTGTGCCTTTACATCAGTTTGCATCAGATGTGGTCTGCTCCTCATCCCTGGTGGCTCCTCTGTCACAGTGGAACATGAAGATCTCCTGGACGTAATGTGGAAGAGTACAGAAATATGCACATGCCGGCCTTCCAAATCCTCAATGTTGACTTATTAACAGTAATTCACCATTATGCTGTACTGTAGTACTGTTTTTGTGATTGTTACAGCCAGATTTCACAGCAGCTTTTCATACAAAAAAATTGCCGTGCAAGCTGTAATATTTTAATATTTTTAGGCATATTGTTTGCAATGAGAATGATGGGGCAAGTGAAGACTACTAAAATAGTTGTGATGTCCTCTCATCATGGGGGGACTGATGCCTGATGCCGACAATCAGCTGCCATGCTGAAGCAGCGCTAACTGTCTGCTTTTTGGGATGTAGACAATTTTTTCTCTAGTGCAGTGGTCGCTTGGAGAAATTCACAACAAAACTGAGTGACAGTGATGTATCTAGTAGTAGTTGGTGTGGTGGGTGTAGAAGGGTATGTTACCAGTGAGAAAGCGGATAATGTTTGTATATTGCAATGGCTTTTTGACTGATAGGTGGGTATAGCTTGCTGTAAATAGCCACAGAAATTAGCTATACCCTATATACTGACGTATACCCTCCACAACATTGCTTGCTTTATCTTTTTCCTAATTATATCCATGGCCTGCTCCCACTACCTCTGACCTAGAGTGTGCTGGGAAAGGCTCTGCAGTTTTGATTGAGACTCACTCTTGTCTTCAGTTGAGTACAATTGACAGCCACCTTTCAGGGTGACACTGGATTAGGGTTTTGTTCCCATCCATGTGTGATGGTCATCAGTTCTAAGAAGTCCACAGTTAAAAGGGTTAATTATCTGTGGTGTATAAATATTGGTAAATGTTATGGCAAAATGTGCTTTTGACTCATTTCCACATGTACAATTCAGATCAGAAAACATTCAGCCTCTGGAGCAGTAATTTCTTCAACCAAATTTCCTAACAACTACTGTCCAGTAGTTCTGACACGTCTTACACCAATCAATGTTGGACAGACAACCCAATCAACATTTTGCAAGTGTTGGTGTTGTCCATAGGTGGTTCTGTTCAGGCCAGCAACAACATGAATCAGGTCCTATTATCCTCAGGTGCATTTCGATGAAATTTGAATAACTGATGCACATAAAGTGTTTTCTTGAGTTGATCTTTTTAAAAAATATATTTTTTCTGGCTTTTATTGCCTTTATTTGACAGGGCAGTGTGAGCATGAAAGGGGGAGGGAGAGAGGGAGTGACACGCAGCAAAGGGTCAAGGCCAGGGTCGAGGCCGGAGTCAAACCCACGGCCGCTGCAGTGAAGACACAACCCCTGCAAACAGGGTGACGCTCCATCCACTGAGCCACCAGGCACCCCGAGTTGATCATTTTTAATGGCTAATGTTGTGCATTGCAACAGCATTGGTAAACAGGAGAACCTTGGTAAAACTGTGCTGTTGTTCTCATGGCAGTTCTAATAAGAAGTGAAGCAGGCACAATGTATAAACACTTATATAATGGCATTTTTGTGAATTTTTGTGAGGTGTAACTGTACCTGCACGCAGAACCTTTGTGCAGAAGCCCAATCACTTAGGGTTGGGCTGGGTTGTTTGTCAGACTGAACCACCAACCCAAAAGAGTTTGTATTTGATGACCAGGTAATGAGAATCAACAATCAACTATATTTTTCCAAAGTAAATGTAATGGCCCATTATCACAAGGCCTACATGTGCCTTGGTTGATCTACCCTAAGTGATTGTGCTTCTGCACAAAGGCTCTGCGTGCAGGTACAGTCTGCAGCTAGAGAGATTAGAACTGCTACATTATGTTTCTGCTGCTCGTTTCTTGCCTTTTATAGTTCCATAAAATGACTCTGAGCTTACTGAGCTTCAAGCATCATTTAACAGACATTTATTCCTGGAGTCTTGAAAAGCATCTTCTCAAACAGCTGCACATCTTCATAATTTCCACTTGCCTGTCTGACCTAAAGCTCATGAAACAAATTCACACTTAAAGGGAGACAAAGAAGCATGTAAATCTGTTTAGCTTTTGGTGTTGGAAAAAGCAGGCTCAGATGAAATTTCATGGCCATCAGCCAACAAGTGTGCAACCGCATAGACATCAGCTGAAAAACTAAAAGTATGCTACTCTAGTAAATGTTGATTCTGAATGGTATATCTTCACATTAATATTACTGACATAAATGACGTGAAACAATAGTCATTGTATAGAACAAAGCATATTTGCCACGCACCAATGAACAATAACACAAACCATCAGGAAACATTTCTGCTAAAGAGATCCAATGGTTAAAGAAAAATAATAAAATCTTCATTTGAGTTAATTTTGAACTCACTTCCTCTTAACTTCAGCAGTTTCAGTTTGCTTTGTCAACACAAGCACATGGTGGATTACACTGCATGGTGATTAATGCATACCATTCTTTCGGTCACTACCCAGAGCTCATGAACATAGGTGAGGATTGGAACATAGATAGACTGGTAAATCGAGAGCTTTGCCTTCTGGCTCAGCTCCTTCTTCACCACGACAGTCCGATGCAACTCCCACATCACTGCGGATGCCGCACTGAACCGTCTGTCCATCTCATGCCCCGTTCTACCCTCACTCGTGGACAAGACCCCAAGATACTTAAACTCCTTTGCTTGGGGAAGCAACTCACTCCCCACCCAGAGGAAACAGTCTACCATTTTCCGGCCGAGACCATGGCCTCAGATTTGGAGGTGCCTACTCTCATCCCGACCACTTCACACTCGGCTGCACACTTCCCCAGTGCATGCTGGAGGTCATGGTGTGATGGAGCCAACAGAAACACATCATCTGCAAAAAGCAGAGACGCAATTCTGATGTCCCCTAACCGGACCCCTTCCTCCCCCCGGCTGCACCTTGAGATCTTGTTAATGAAATTCACAGACAGGATTGGAGACAAGGGACAACCCTGGAGGAGGCAACACCAACTGGGAACGTGTTTGACTTCACACTGAGTGTGCGGAGCACACGTAGACCAGATGAGCAAACTCCCACGACCCCGCCAGCAGCCTCGCTAGGGTGAAGAGCTGATCCACTGTTCCATAGTCCGGATGGAACCCGCATTGTTCCTCATGAATCCGAGGTTCGACAATCAGATGGAGCCTCCTTCCCAGCACCCTGAAGCAGACTTTCCCTGGAAGGCTGAGTAATGTCATACCCTGATAATTGGAGCACACCCTCTGGTCCCCCTTTTTGAAAATGGGAAACACCATTCCCGGTCTGCCACTCCACACGCATCGTACCTGACCTCCACGTGACACTGAACAGGCATGTCAGCCAAGACAGCCCTACAATGTCCACAGCCTTCAGCATCTCAGGGAGAATCTCATCCACACCAGGTGCCTTGCCATCAATGAGCTTTTTGACTACCTCAGCAACCTCTGTCAAGGATATGGAAAAAGGCTCCCCCAAGTCTTCAGACTCCTTCTTTAAGTCCACGGAGGACATGAAGACAGGATTCAGGAGTTCCTCGAAGTGTTCCTTTCACAGTTCAACAATATCCCCAGTCCGGGTCAGCAGTTCTCCTCTCCTGCTGAGGACAGCCTGAGACAAGCCCTGCTTCCCCTTTCGGAGGTGTCACACGGTTTGCCAGAACTTCCATGAGGCTGACCGAAAGTCCTCCTTCATGGCCTTTCCGAACTCCTCCTACACCCAAGCTTTTGCTTTCTCCTCCGCTGCAGCCCTTCTGGTCAACCTGTACCTGTCCCATTCTGGTCAACTGGTAGCAGTCCAGAGAACCCCAGGCCAACAAAGCCCGGAAGGCCTCCTTCACTGCTGGTGTCCACCAGCGGGTCCTTCGGTTGCCACCATGACAGGCACCGATGACCCTCTGACCAGCTTCTAGCAGCCGCCTCCACAATGGAGGTTTTGATCAAGGACCACTCGGATGCACGAAAAGTTCCTCCGGAGGCATGAGTTGAAGATCTCGTGGACAGGGCCCTATGCCAGACATTCCCAGTTCACCCTCACTACATGCTTGGGTTTACCAGGTCTGTAAAGCAGCCTTTCCCGCCACCTGATCCCACTCACCACCAGGTGGTGATCAGTTAACAGCTCCACTCCTCTCTTCACCAGAGTGTTCAAGGCATATGGCCGCAAATCAGATGATACAACTACAAAATCGATAATCAATCTTTGGCCCAGGGAGCTCTGGTACCAGGTACCCTTATGAACATCCCTATGCTCAAACATGGTGTTTGTTATGGACAATCCGTGACTGGCACAGAAGTCCAATAACTGAACTCAAAACTCAAAACAAAACACTCGGGTTTAGATTGGGCAGGACGTTACTCCTAATCACGCCCCTCCAGGTTTCTCCGTCATTGCTTACGTGAGCGTTGAAGTCCCCCAGAACAACTATGGAGTCCCCAGTCAGCACCCTTTCCAGGACACCGCCCAGAGACTCCAAGAAGGGCGGGTAATATGAACTGATGTTGGGTGCAAACGCACATGACAGTCAGACACCCTCTCGTTCCCTAGGGTAAAGTCCAACACACCGGTGCATAGCCGGGGGATTGTGAGTATCCTGACAACCGCCCAGTGCCTCTCACCCTGGGCAACTCTGGAAAAGGCGAGAGCCCAGCCCCTTCCCAGGAGTATGGTTCCAGAACCAATGGAAGTGAGCCCAACTATATCTAGCTGGTACCACTCAACCTCCTGCACCAACTCTAGCTCCTTCCCCACTAGAGAGATAACATTCCACGTCCCTAGAACCAGTTCGCGACGCTGAGAATTGGCACGGGGCGGGGGCAGTGACCACATACATGGTGAGGTACCCACATCCCAAGAACACCGTTTCATGATGGTCTTTTCTGAACTGCTGTTAGTCTGGCCCCTCCCCCGAGACCACTTTGCCTTGGGAGACCCTGCCAGGGACTACTAGCCCCAGACAACACAGCTCCCAGGATCACAGGGGCATGCAAACCCCTACACCACAGTAAGGTTGCGATTCACGGAGGGGCCATATATTCTATTACTATTTTATATATAACAGTGTAGATATATATATATATATATATATATATATAGATATATATATATATATATACATACATACAAAAATGTGGTCTTGTAGTTTATATTTTTGCCAGAAAAACAAGAAGAGGGACAGGCTCAGTGACTCAGTGTGTGAGTGAGACTAAATGATACAGAGTGAAGCGTGTGAGGGAGTTTTGGGTGTGAAACTAAAAAAGACAAAAACATATCTAAAAATATGTACTGAGCAACGGCTCTGCTGTAACTGTACAAAATCGTCTGTGACTGATTGGAAGCTGCGCACGCATGATTTATTTGCAGGGCAGGCAGCTCTCAGAGCTGTCATGGAGTCTGCTGCAGACTACCGGGCTGCTGGTCAGACTGACCACATGAGTTCTGTGTGAGTGGTGTTGAGGAGGAGATGGCAGCCGCTACTACTGTCATGATGGTTAGGATTAGGCACAAGAGGCACATGGTGAGGTATACAAACAAAAAAAATAAATAAATAAATCCACATGGAAAGCCGGACTCCCAAACTAGTCGGACTGATTGACTAGTACTTGCTGAACAAGGGAACAAGATTTCTTCTTTGACATGACTTCAGATTTTGTACTGTGTTAGAAGGGGGAAGAATAAAGTGGACAGTGATTACTGCAGCTCCTGAAATTCCTGGTAAGTATGCTATATGCTGTAAGCTAGCCAGCTAACCACTGTAGGGTCTACCTGTGAGCTAACATTAGCCACTGGATTGTTTTCTATTAGCCTGCAAGCTAACTGTATGTTTGAACTTAAAACTGCTAGCTTCAAAAATCATATCATGCGACCATGTATATGAGTGGAGCTAGCAATCTTCAGCTAAAATGTATGTTTAGCTTGCTGGCAGAAGGAGGAGGAGTACAGTAATGGAGTCCTTAGTCCTAACCCCCTGAAACCTGGATCAACATTTCAGGCGCATTTAAACCTTTGAAATGTGAGCCAGTTGGTTTCATATCTTTTGAAAACACATAAAAAGGAAACTGACTAATAGCAGACATCCTAGTGGCTAACTTAGCGAGCAAATAGCCTGTTAAGGATGGGGGTAGTGGTTAGCTAGCTATCTAGCTGCAGCATATAGCATACCCACGGTGGATTTCAATGGCTGTAACAGTTTCTGTCCACCTCTGACACTTCAAGATCCCCAGTCTTTCTGAAATCTAATTCTGTGGCTAAAAACTCTCTGACACATTGTTGGAATTCAGTCTTCTAAATGCATTTTCAAAGTATTCTTGTGTATTGTACGCATTAATCACTTATGATGTGGCATGCATTCTTATATATGCATGAGAATGATTACACTTTACTTAACACCTACAATGAAACATTATAATGAAACATAAATTATTATAAATGCATCAATACGTACCACACTTAACACATACAATGAAACATTATAATGAAACATAAATTATTAAAAATGCATCAATACGTACCACACTTTACTTAACACATACAATGATAACTTATGATGCTATGGTGTGATGTTATATCACACTATGAGTCCTTACTACAGTTAATTGTTGATGTGTGAATAAGTGAGTATTAATATTTATAATGCGTTATTAGACTTTTACCCTGGCAACCTGGCCTTGGATAAGTAGACGAAAATGGATGGATAGTTATATGGCAACAAAAGAAGTTTGTAAAAAAGTTAATACTTAGTTTGTAAACTACCTTGTAAACCTTTTCTATTAATTTTGCCAGAATTGCATATTATACACATTTGTTGATTATGTGATCTAGCTACTTCAAGCTACTTTTGGGAGAGCCAACAGCCCAAGCAATCTTCATCTAAATCATACGGTTATCTTGTAGGCTAATAGCAAACATTCCAGTGATTAACTTAGCTTGCAGATAGCCTGTTTGATACGGGGACAGTTAGCTAGCTACAACATATAGCATACTCACTGTGGACCTCAATGGCTGTAACAGTTTCTGTCCACCTCTGACACTGCAAGATTCCCATTTTTTTATTTTTTTTATTTTTTTTTTTTTTTAAATCTAACTCTGTGGCTAAAAACTCTCTGACACATTGTCAGAATCAGGTCTTTTCAAATGCATTTTCAAAGTATTCTTGTGTATGGTACACATTAATCACTTATGATATGGCATGCATTCTTATATATGCATGAAAATTATTACACTTAACACCTACAATCTAACATTATGATGAAGCATTAATTAATATAAAAGTCAATAATAAATCAATAAATCAATATGTACCTCACTTTACACATACATGATAACTTATGATACAGCATGGACTGTTCACACTTTCAGTCCTTATTACAGTTAACTGCTGATATGTGAGTAGGTGAGTATAAATATTTATAATGCATTGTAAGCCCCAGCATTCAACCTCTAGTTTATAACAAGTCAAGAGCATCTATAAGACCCTTGCCACTTATAAATCATTATACGTCAAATCTATAATGGGTTATGACTGTTGATATAGTGCATCGGTAAGCATTATGTGTGTTTATGAGTGTATTCATAAGCATTATGAATGCATTATACTTCACTATGAATTTTGTCATAATGCGTTATAGATGTGGACTTTATAGAAAGTGCTACCCAGTGTTTTAGTAATTATAATTACTAATTATTATAAGTAATCATTCTTAAAGTTAGAGTAACATTTTCTATAAACATCATAGAAATAAAAAAAAAAACCCCATCACATCAATTGAACATTTCATAACAAAAAAAGTGTTATCTTAGGCCCTAATAACATCCTGAAAACATGTTGTTAATGTTGCTTTCCTCCTTTGTTTTCATGTAACATTGTGGGAACATGATCTAGCACCTATCAATTGTTAAATAGTGGTTAGTAATTAACAATAATTAGTTAATAATTGCTAAAACACTATGGGCCCTATTTAGACGATCTATTGCGCATGGTCTAAAGTGCATGGAGAAAATGCTTTTTGGGCATGCCGAAGTCCATTTTGTTAGTTAAATGGCGGATAATCGGGACGCCAGGTGCGATGCATGGCACAGAGGGGTTGTATTCAGACTCTGAATTAGTTATGGGTGTGTTTTAGGCAATACATGAATTAACCAATCTAATCTAATCTAATCTGAATCAGCTCCCATTCCCTTTAAAGCCAGGTGTGCCAGGAATTGGCAGATTGTGATCTAAATGATGGATTTGGTGAAGTACAGATGGAGAGGTATTCTGCTTAAGAAACTGATCTGCTTGTGAATGTGCGCGAGCATTTGTGGAAGCAGCAGATATCCACCAAAAGAAGCAGAGGTAAATCAGGCATGAGAGGGTATGGTGGTGCAGGTTCATTTTTTGGAACCTGCAGAATGGCCTTACAATGCAGAAAAGTGTACAGTGATGTGAGGAGTAGGGGTAAACAAAGCTTGGCATTCAGCGTAAAAAATCAAACGGAAACGGGAGGACTAACTGGCATCAGCACACACAGTTCAGCCCCATGTCTTCCTACGTCAGGCACATCTTGCTATCTGAATAATCTGCCCTTTAAATAGCAGGAAACAGACTGCGCCTTTGACTTCAGACCAGCTTTTATTTGGTCAATGGCACATTCGCTTTCTGTTGCCTCAAATGTAGCAATATGCCAGCAGTGTGCCTGAACACACCTCACTTGAAGACCAACACACCCAGGGATGCACAGATGGACGCAAGTACATTTGTTATTTAAAGAATGGGTGCTAGGCGTGAAAATGACAACTGTGCCAGTCTGACATTAGCAGTGACACTTGCGTTGCGCCATCTTAGTATTTAACCTTACAGGAACATTATTTGAAATGATAAACTTGCTTAAAATGTTCTTTGAACATTTGATTAAAAGATTTTCTTTAAAACATTATTACAACTTGTAGGTAACATTAGCCAATGTAGGAACGTTCTCTGTTATCTGGGGACTCAAGGATATTGGTTAGACAAGGGGAAGGAGGCACATGGTAAGGTGTAAAAACTGGACTCCTGCATGAAAGCTTTGCTGGACCCACCCAACACCCCTCCCATTCACCCTATAGGCAACTTTGCACTATTTATATGGCATCATTACCAGCAGTGTTTCCTGTTGCCTGTGAACATGAGCTATTTAATTCGAAAATCACTTTAGTTATCTAATTTCTAGAGCAGAAGTTGGTTTTGGGACGACATGACAGTTATTTTGTTGTTTGGGTATGAGAACACATTGTGATAACATAAAAATCAACAATGGTCAAACTGTCATGGCCGCCATGAATTTGGACCATCAGCTGTGTTTCACAGGTGGCTCAGCTCCATAGAGAATCAGCAGATTACAGCAATAGGCTCAGCGTGAACACAAGCAAAACAAACCTTTTCTCCACATCCACAGATAAACCTGTCTTTACAACAGTGTGCATCTCAGTCTGTAAAGCTCTCCTGCCATTAGAAAGATCACACTAAACACCAGCCTTCTATTAGCCATCATGACTCACTGTGCTCAGAATCCATTTTCTGTCACACACTGACATTACCAGGCCACCTTTCTGTTCCACACTGAACAATACACTCCCCATGCAGTCACTCCTGTGCAACAAAGCCTGCCTCTTGCTCTTACTTAAGTACAACACTATGCATTAAAAGGTACTGCCTGTAATGAGTCCAAATAGGGGGCATTATAAAACAGCACTCTTGAGTGGACTCTCATTGGCTGAGCTGTGTGTTGTCTCTATTAAAATCTCTAAAGACATTCATTTAAGAGCACTGAAACAGAGTGTGGAGAGGGCTGCTGTGGAAAATTCAGCTCTTCAGCTAATGAGCTCACTTGCATTACTTATAGGATCCCTAATTGGCGGAGCACATCTCTCTTAGTTTCTCCTCTTGCCATGAGTAAATTTAGTCTGTCTTTGTTCCTCTTCTCAATCACTCACTCTCTCATTGTATGTTTTTACCGCCTTGTACACTTTCCCTCCCTCCCTACTTCTTTTTACATTCTGTTTGAAATGAATGATTGAAAAGCCTTGCTTTACCGTATGCATCCTGAAGAGCCCCCCACTCCAGTCTTAAGTGTCAATAAAAGTGGACCATTACAGCCCCATCTGAGATATTCAGAGGCAAACTTTATGTGATTTAATGTTCTGTTCTCCTCCTTTTTTATTTTTTAACCCATCTGCTCATGTCTCTCCTACCCCATCACACCTCTTACACTTATGAGTTTTACTTTGTGTGATATACTCTGTACTGACTGTTCAGAGCCGTTATCAGTCAGCTAATTCATAGTCAGCACATTTACATGATGTTAGAAGAAGTCAAATAATTGTGTAAGTCCAACTTAAACTGGACTTTTAAAATACATGAAAACATGTTAGACAGAATGAAATCAGACTAAATTGAATTGCTTAAGATTGGACACCCAGATAGTCTATTGGAAGTCGAGCTATTCCATCATATGTGCGCACCGCCGGCACTGCAACACCACATGTGGAGCATGCACAGACCACAGTGGGAGGCTCTCAGTGCCTGTGAGTTTAGGAGACGTACTCACACAGCCATCTCGCAAGGCGTTTCTTGGCAACACATTCTAATCCCAAATTTTCACATGGTGTCACTCTGTCACTGAACATAGGTCTATTTATGACATTGTAGGTATCTTTCTGCGTCAGCTGTTTAAAAACAGGATGCCGTTACTGAATGTCAATAAATGTACATGGTGGGATGATGGCAACAGCACATGGCTAATGATCCTGGTTTTGAGCTTTTAGAGCCTGATCTTGAAGTGACAGACTTAAACACTGTCATTTGGGTGTATTGTTTTTATAGACTCAAAGTGAATTATTAAACTATTGAAACTAATATTATCATAATTTATATATCTCTCTCACCACACCTGACATACAAACACATGCCAGCAAATCTGCAACAATCACAGTTTAGGCAGTCTTACCTTCCAGCTGTGTTTGAAAACAACACAAAGTGTGACAAAGACTCAAAAAATGAAAAAAAGAGTGAACAGAGCAGCTAAGGTAAACTTTTTTGATCAGGTACCTATATTTCATTCAATAAATCCCCTCAGTAATTACATTATAGCACCCTCTTGTGTGCAGTTTAAATGTCTTGTTGACTGCAAGACAATAAAAATCTGATGGCTAAATGACAGATTTCCATTAAAAGTAAATTTCTGCAATGACGTTAATAAATGATAACGAAATGGCTCAAATGTAGTGTAAATACCTTTCATTTTAAAGCCCTTTAGTGGCCTGACAGGACTCTCCCCTTATATATATTATTTCATTCCTTTTTCTGCTGTTTTAGGTTTTTGCTGTGGTATTGTTTCAGTATCGGTATCGAGATATTTTGGACAGGTATCGTATTGACATCATAAATTTGGTATGATGGTTTGACAACACTAGTTCGGAGTGAGAACAAGCTGTTCTTGGATAGGGCCTAAAGGGACACACCTTAAGAGTCCAGTAGAGGGCAGAGTGAGCATGAAGAGGCAAAAACAAAAAAAAGCTTAAAGACAAAGTTAAGAGCGTCCCTGCATCTCTGCAGTTTTAGAATGATCTGACATTTCATCTGTGGAGAGAAGCTGAGGCAGAGCAGCGGCAGTCTCTTTGTAATGCATCGCACATGCTCACAAGTAATCTGACCTCTGACCTCTCTGAGCCTGTAGAGTGTCAGAGAGACAAGGAAAGACAAATGAAAAGAGATATTAAATCCACTCATACACATGAAGAGGAGCTCAGGGAACATGAACAGTGATGACTGGCTGGCTGAGTGTGTGACAGGGCCTAATGACTGGAAGGTGTGTTGCTGCGGGGAGTCTGCTGTGTGACTTTCTGCAGGGCTGTCAGCTGTCACTCTGCCCCCCCCCCCCGACACACACACACATGCACACATACCTCAAGGTCAAGTGTCAAAGCACATCAGTAGGTTGTTGCAGACATGGGGACTAACTAACATTAGTGATGTTTGGCACTGCGTCGGCTGAACACAGCAGGGGCTCCGCACACATCTGCCTGTTTTCTGCTGAATGAAGAAAATCATGTTTATTGTTAATAAATCATTATATTTCCCAATTGTAAACATATTAAAATCAACATTATGTGGCCTAAGAAACATAACTTATTATTTTTAAATACCATCAGTTTACGCTTAATCGTGTGATTTTAGTTGAAATTACTTAATTATTTTATTAGAATATTTGCAGATTAAAGGTGTTTTTATTGAATTTAACATCTGACAAATCTAGTAATTATTAGTGCTAAGTGTTATCTTGACTTCTGTTTAAAATATTTCAGATGCAAGTCAATGATATATTACATGACTGTGTTCTTTAGTTGGTTTGCCCTATGTATCTGGTGTCAATTAATAAATAAATAAATAGATTGTAATACAGTAAGGTTCTCTAAAGATTCAGATCAAGATCTGTCCCTTTCTGTAACAGAAAGAAAAAGCTCCAACTATCCATCCACCCATCCATCCATCTAGCCATCCATCCATTTTCACCCGCTTATCCTGGTGGGGTCGCAAGGGCAGCAGGCTGCGCATAGTTTATTTATCTTTTATGTACTTTTATTGTACTGTTTATTCTATTTTATTTTATTTTATAGTTTATTTATTTATTTTTAATACATTTTAATCTGTTCCACAGTTTTAATATTTCATATAGAATTTTATCATTTTTAACATTTTTACTTATTTTACTTTGATGGCAACAGCACATGGCAGCCAACATATACTGTCATGATGGTTAGGATAAGGCAAAAGAGGCACATGGTGAGGTATACAAACAAACAAACAAACAAACAAAAAAAATCACATCCACATGGAAAGCCGGACTCCCAAACTAATGTCATTTGTATTTTGGGTCACATCCACCTCCCCACTTGCCATATAGTGCACACTCAAACCCCTAATATGTTATTACTGCAGTATTATTACCTGTCATCTATCCTTCCACCCATCCACCCATCCACCCATACACCCATCCATCCATCCATCCATTTTCATCCGCTTATCCGGTGGGATCACGAGGGCAGCAGGCTGAGCAAAGTTTATTTATTTTTTATGAACTTTTATTCTATTTTATTTTATAGTTTATTTATTAATCTTTTTATACATTTTAATCTGTTCCACAGTTTTAGTATTTCACATAGAATTTTATCGTTTTTAACATATTTACTTATTTTACTTTGTGCTGTTATCTTGTCATTTGCCTCTTATCTACAGCTTGAA
>NC_056474.1:31894388-31961888 GCF_008729295.1 Plectropomus leopardus | reverse complement strand
GTCTGTGACTGAGATTATGGCAGGTTGGTCTGCATCTGTAAACATATTTCAAAAGCATCTTACCTCCTGGGGCTTCCTTACTGATCAAACTTACATCATTTCTTCTGTATGTAACTGCAGTGGCAGCCATGTTCCTGGGGACGCGTCAATCATCACTGCCCCTTCCCCAGCCATGGGCAACTCATGTTCTGATTGGCTACGTGGCATGGCTGGCCTCATTCAGGGTCCTCCTTCTGATGCACAAACACTTTAACATAAAAAAATGTAGGTAAACTTGGTGAAGTTGATTTTACATTCAGGGTAACATCTGGGTTCTACTGCTATACTTTTCATGTCATGGGATCATTCTTAATGACTTGAAGAGTGTTGAGAGCAATGTTGAGTCATTAACCATATACCTGCATGCTACTGTAACCATTGTGTGTTTGACCTGCAGCATTGGGGTCAGATGACCAACAGGCCATCCTCTCTGACCAACCACAGCCTAGTCACCAGGTAGGTATTAGTCCAACGAGATGCAGTCAACAGATATACCTGTTAACCTCACTGTAATGTAATGAATATTTACAACCAAATGTAACATCCTATTTGACACTGTGGCATTATTGTTTTATTTTTATTCACTGATGCATATATTCTTTTTTTATTGAAATGTGTTAAGGTCCCTGCATATAAGGGGCCAAAAGCACACAAACACTTGGCGACAAGCTGGTGAACAATGGAACATTTACTTTCTCAGCAGTCGGTGGAAACCCAAATAGAGCTAAAATTATATTTAAGCTTCAGATGCTACAAAAACTACCAAATAACTAACCACAGGACTTGCTGAGATATGGCTGTTCTTCCCAGTTTGACCGACTGCTGGTTTGCTAGTTCCCTGTTTCAGAATTCTACAAACATCAGAGCATATTTTCAAGTTGTCATAATCAATTAAATCAGCCATATATTCACAGTAAACAGTTGATTTATCTTCCCCAAAAATCTCACAACCTCCTTGGGTGTTATAACAACAGCAGCCCGTCTCATTCCTTCGTCAGTGATTTCACCATCATACACGTAAAAACGCATGCTTTATGGCAGCACAAATTTATAATGCCGCTGTATGGTGTCACTTTGAAATGCCATTGGTAACAGTGCAATACACTATAAGGTGGTTTTCCAGTGACCCTCAATTTGTGCAAACTGAAATTGCGAAAATAAAAAACACCTAATGAAAACACGTCAATTTTGAAAAAACTCCTATTTATCGCAAAACTGCAGTGGAAACACTTTTTTTGCCTTTTCTAGTTCACATGATGTGATGGCTATGTGCTTGTCAGTAGGAACTGGCTCCCTCATAATGCAGCAGGAGCTACAAGAGCTGTTATTGCATCACATAACTCCTCAAAAGTTGAAAGGATCATCCAGAAGTTTTGAATCCACAATTCCTCTTTGAAATCATGGACTTTCACCTAACAGAAATCCGTCATACGTGGTCACTCCCACGTATAAGAGGCTCGCTTTTCTATTATTGCTCCATATTACATCTATTGGTTTGGAAATAATGACGGCTAGTGTGGTGGCTGCAATAGAAATAAAGCTGCTGATATTTTAAACATCCATCGCCACGCTTCTTGGAATGTTGTTGTGAGAGGAGAAGTCACAGAGCATCACTTAATGGAAACAGTCATCTCACAGTTGTGTTTTATCAACATTTCAGACATTTTTTTAACATTGACATTAACCATAATTTCCCCACGAGAATCAAAAAAGTATTTCTGATTCTGATTTCCAAAATATTGCTTAAATTTTGTGCAAATCTGTAATGGAAACCCACCTATAGAGAGCTGAAAGCTCCTGTACAATGCATGTTACGGCAGAAATTGTCACAACATCCCGAAAAATCAACAACAGACATAAGATGATATCTAGACCATTATATGAAGATGTGAAAGTCCACTGACCAAGCAGAGATATTTAACGAGTTGGAATGAGAATGTGTTTATAAAAAACAACTTGCGAGTCTCATATCTCCAACCACTGACTGATGCTAAATGCATGCTGATACCCATACAACATCAACTCCCAAAGCATTATTGATAACATCTGGCACAGTGAGCTATGAGGACAGCTTTTGAGATCTTGTGTCTACTTTCTTACTTCTACCTTACTTTCTGTTTCAGGTGTCGTTCATAAAGTCCCTAATCTTGGCTGCCTTGGCTCTGGGAAACTCTGGCCTCCTGATGACTTTGCTATCTTCTATTGTGGATATTTGACATTTAATTGCAAAGAATCTCAAATAACTGTTTTGACCATAACCATGTTTAAAAAGTGACTTTTTATGCAATGCTTAGAATATCAGTAGAATTCCAAGTTCAGCAGAGCCTGATAAAATAAAGAATGAAGAACTTTATTATACAGCCAAACACACAATCCTTTTTATTTACAACCAAATCTGTTAGATTTTTGTTTATATTCATATTTTTGATTGTTTTTTTGTCATTATTGTTGGGATCTGCGGCTCTTTTCTTTTACCCCTTGTTTCTCCAGAGTGTGTGTCTTAGGCTGGGTGTTGTTGACCTACATTTTGCTCAAACTGAACTCCTCATTCACCTGCAGCTCATCACACACCTGCTACTCATCCCCTCTGATTGCAAGCAACCTGATAAAAACCCGGCTCTCCTCACCATTCTTCCCCAGTTCGTTGTGAAACCTCTCTGTGGTAACACCTTGGCCTGTGATCAGTCCATCCTTTCTGAAGATTGTAGAGATTACTGCCCTATATTTGGGAATCCTGCTGAACCTGTGTTTTCTTTGCTTCAAGCTTCACAAAACCTGCCAACCCCGTTCAGCCTTGTCCAGTGTCCAGCGTCCAACCCCACCCAGACTCTCACACTCAGACGAAAAGACCCTGGTACTACCTATTTACAATCTTCCCCATCTGAACATTAAACAATATAAATCACCACCTGTGTCCTGCATCTGCATTGTGGGTCCTAAAAAACTTCTAGACCATAACAGTTATAAATTAACTTGATTCTTATACATTTCTGATTTAATGTTCATATTATGATTCTATTCTGAGAGGCATTATTAATGTTTAATAGCATTTCTCGGCACTTAGTGAATAATTCATTAAAGGAAACTCCTGAGTCAGCAAAACTGTCCACCGCTACTTTTAATGTATTGATTCTCTTTTTTACTTGAACTACACAAACACTATTGTGTTACTATATAATCTATATTGAAAAATTCTAAAAAAAAAAAAAATGTAAGCGTACATAATTAAAACAATGAACCATTGTGTTACTGCTCCACTTCACTATGGAACTTTGGACTTTCATTTTGACTGTAGATTAAATGGGAACAAAGGCCATTAAAGGTGTATACATTATTCAGAGGGATGAAGAGGAGTTCAGCGTGCTCATGCTTATACAGTACATTTTTGTCATCATAACAGAGTGTTATTCTGAGTTTAGTGCTCAGTTTATATAAAGTATGATGTCACACTACAGATTAGATCAAAATGGTACATCAGGATTACATCACAATGGGACGTCATTTCATCAGAGCATGGCTGTACTTATGTACATGAATGTTATAGCACATTAGTGTATTATATGACATGACATACAATAGCTCTACATTAGCAGCCTTTGTAATATCATTTTGACAGTGATTTTTTTTTATGAAAGCATTTGTGATTTTTGGATGGTAAATAAAAGATAATTTGATTTCTTTTGTTTACTGGACTTTCCAGTGAGTCCCAACATTTGGTTATATGAAGGTAAATCTCTAAAGGTGATGATGCTGTTATAAAGTGTGATTAGTTGTAGCCCCAAACCAGTAAAATGGCAGCTGATGGTGATGTCATTCAGCTAGGCAGTCTGTTCATACAACATTTTTACTACACTGTCTACCCATGTAACACATTCTCACTCCAACTTTATCACATGTTGCTGCTTTGCAGTAGACTGTTTATGCTGTGGGCAGAGCATGTGAGCAGAGTGGAGCGATGAAAATTCCCACTCCTCACTTCTGTATGTTCGGTCTGCTCAGAGCCGACGCAGGCTGCTCCGCTAATTATCGCTCCGCCCTTCACCCAGATTTCGCCCTGCTCCACTCAAATGGCTCAGCACTTGCTGCCTGCTGCCGGTGCACCTCATTATTCTCTTCCTCAGTGGCAGGGAGGAGGTTAAATGCTTTCATCATGTTGCTGTCAGTCACAACTGGAATCATACACCATTGCATGTTACAATATTTCAGTACACTTTTGTACTTTTGCTAGGTCGCAGGGGCAGCAGGCTGAGCAAAGTACTCCAGACGTTCCTCTTCCCAGCAAAACTTTTCAGCTCCTGGCGTTCCAGCCAGATGAGATATATAATTCCTCCAGCGTGTTCTGGGTCTGCCCTGGGGCAAACTACCAGTTGGACATGCCCGGGACACCTCTAACGTGAGGCGCCCAGGAGGAACCCTGCCAGAACTACCTCACTTGTGACATGTAGGAGCAGTGGCTCTACTCCGAGCTCCCTCTGGGCATCTGAGCTCCTCACCCTATCTCTAAGGCTGGGCGCAGACACCCTGCAGAGGAAACTGTTTTCTGCTGCTTATATCCACAATCTCTTTTTTTTTGGTCACTGCCCAGAGCTCTGGACCAGAGGTGAGGGTGTGAACGTAAATGGACCAGTAAATCGAAAACGTTGCCCATATTGTTGTCACATTATGAACCAAACGCACAATGAATACCTTAGAGAATAACAAATTATTTCTTTGGCTCCATTGTTTTTTATTCTGTATGTAAAATAAGTGTCATATTTTGATATAGGTTTCTACGGACTATTTAACAAAAAACTAACAAAAATAATAAGACAAATATGGGTTTGCCATTTGTGTTTCCAAGGTGGTGCTCTTTAAGGAAGGTCTTATTTTCCATCTAACATGACATTGGAGGCCCCCCTTACACCTCTGACCCTTTATAAAGCTAATTCCACTCAGTGTCCTGCCTAACCATGCCCTTTCTAAAATCATATTGAGCTGTGGCCTCTCTATGCTTTTTGCTTGAATATTTAAAGGGGCCTTGCAGCTCAGTTTTGCACCAGGGTTCACTAGCAGTTTAATGTGGCCATGGTTCCTTCCAACACCTTTAGTATTGCAAAGGACACTGAAGCCTCAAGTCTTGGGTTCAGGAGCAGGGCTGTAGATGATTCAGGGTTTACCTCATATGATTTTGTTAAAGAAAGAGTGCTCTTTACTGCTAACTCAGCCTGTACGATCATCTGTGTGTTTGTTTTTTGGATATATGACATATGGCCTATGGCCCTATTATATAGTATGGCATAGTACATGCCGAGCAATACCGTGTGATATTCTGAGGTTTATGTTGTCCGACGTTGTCTTCTTATCTCTAACTCTTCCGAATAAAAAAATGACATTGCTGTGGCATCATACATCAGCGTCTTACATAACATTCCTAGGCCAAGATAATATTGCATGTAAATTAGTACGACATCAGAAATCGCAGCTTTCCCACGCCTTATATGGAACACAGGGACTGTTACGCTGCAAAGACATCACACTCAAAATCACAGTGATGCAATAACCATCGTAGAGACAATGAGCATGACAGGGATTATCAAGCTGGGTTTCTACGTGAAAAAATCCAACACGCTAATCCTCTGAATGGTTGGATAAGACGGACGCAGAGGACAGATGTGCTTAACTCGTGTGTGTGTGTGTGTGTGTGTGAGAGAGAGAGAGAGAAAAAGAGAAAGCGATAGAGAGACAGAGAGAGGGAGTGATGTGTATGCATGTATTCGTCCTATAAGTGTGTCAGTGTGAGAGCGTCAGACTGAACATGTGCGCATCGCAACTGTCGCTGAAGCTGCTGTTCTCTGATTGGTTGCTGCCCACACACACTCAATATGCACCCCACTGGCACTGAGAGGGGTGCGTGAGGGAGGGAGAGAGAGAGAGAGAGAGAGAGAGAGAGAGAGAGAGAGAGAGAGTCAGGGGGTTTATAAAGGGGAAAGACGGGAATAATGTGCCAGAAAAGAGAACATCAGAGCTTTAGGAAAAGAAACAGAGCATTTCATGGTTTTTATAGCAGTGTGAGCAGCTGACATCACACCACTGAAACAGCTGGAACAGCAGGTAAGACACAACTCTCTTGTCTTCTGTGCTTTTGATTGGAAGGTTTTTTTTAGGTCTGTGAAACACACTGACAAGACTAATAACTAATAATGGCTACAGGTGATTATGGTTTTCTGTGCACTGTAAGAAGAGCTCCATCCACCTGTATGGATGCAACCTTTAGGCAAAGAAATCACTCAAAATCTAATCTTGCGTGTGTTTTCTGATTATGATATTCTGGTCCAGGTATGTGATCTATTCATTAAAGAGAAGTATGAGCATTTTCTATTTCGATTTTATACTATAGTAAAATTTCTCTAACCTGGGACAAAGCAAAATCAAGACAAAGGTCCTGCATGATAGTGACATGCAGCTTAAGTTTTTCTTTTAAGACTCAAAATACGCTGCATTGTTTTGTCTTTACATTTCCATTTAAATCAATCTAACTGATCAAACACATTCCATTCTCATAGTTTTCACCCAAGTCTTGAAAAGACTTAATTTAATACAAATTGTAAAAGTCAGGTTTGGTTGTCTGACCGCCTAAATTAAGTCAAGCTTCTTTACTTGTTGCACTAATGTTCGATAGTCCTCATTAAAGATGTAGATGTCTGCACTATCAATTTTAACCTCAGGACCCCTGAGAACTTGACTGCTGAGTATCAGCTCTGGACAGTCTTCATTGACAATCTATGAAAACACTGATGGATGTAATCACTTGTACTACTAGTGGTTGTTGAGGCATTCTGGGAAATGTAGGACATTACTTACCAGGCTAAGAGTGCACACAGAGAAAAATTTGGTAGTGAGTGAAGTACCTAAAAGCCATTCTTGGGTAAAAGTGTAGATATCTTACCAGAAAATGACTTTGGTAGAAATTGAAGTCACCTATTAGAATATTACCTGAGTAAAAGTCTTAGAGTATTGCAAATATACTGTACATAAGTATCAAAAGTAATTTTATGATATTGATTGCACTTAAGTGTCAAAGTAACAGTACAAGTACATATTGTGTAATAAAAAAGCAAGTGGTCAGCATTTTAATAATAATTAAGTTTATTTCTTTGTAACATGCACCACTTTAAAAAAGGAGCGTACATTATACACTTGAAGAAAAACAAGGTCTTTTTCAGGATTTAAAGGATTTTAAGAACAAAATCCAGATTTTCCTTCCCATTCATTACTTCATTTGTCTATCTGTCCCTCCCTTCCTCCTTCCTTGCCCATTTTGTAGTAAGTAACTAAAATGCTAAGGGCAAATGTAATAAAGTAAAAGTAATAGTTGACAGAAATATAAAACCTCAAGTAAAGTACAGATACTCTAAAAGTATTTAAGTACTGTAACATATTATTAAACAAGCATTATGACTTTGCTGCATTACACCATTTGAAAATCGGGTGCAATTAATCAGAAAGTATCTTCTGAAAAACACTGATTGATGAGCAGAGAGAAGAGATGAACGTGCTGGATTACAAATGTTTAGAAATATTTTTTAAGGTTATTGATAACTCTTGCCATATTTATCCACATATTCCTTATATTATTTACAACTAAAATTTCACAAGATACTATACAATCCATGTGTCATTATGTTTCCCACAACATGTGAAACAAATGCTTGCTGAACTGATTGCCTGTTATCTCTTACCCCAAGAGTTAAATTTGTGCAATAACTCGCCCCATGGCTCGATTGATTGGTGCATGTGTGTGTGTGTGTGTGTGTGTGTGTGTGTGTGTGTGCGTGCGTGATTGGGCTTGCAGACAGTGTCATCTAGCTGTGACCTTGTATTTCATCTACTAGTCAAGAGAGAAGCATGTAATGATTTACACTGGTGGAAAAATCCACCGCATGCAATACATCAAAGTACATCATAGTCATTTTGACACGTCACATGAAAGTAGGATTACATTCATATGGGACTGCTCGATGAACCCTTTAAAACTTTTAAAGCACAAAATGTTATGATTCATTCTCTGTCTCCTTTAGTTAGTTCTTCGATAATTTTTTCTTCATCTTTTACTTATTTTTTCCACCACAGGACATTTCTTAACAAGCTGCTCATTATGTTTTTCCCACTTTGAAAGAAATCAAACCAATTTGCTCACGTGACAAAAGTTTCAATGCTTGTGAAAGGCATCCGATGTTAGCTGGTATCAGTCCAGGTTTTAAAGGGTTAAAGAGGGAATATAATTAAGTCAGTGACCTCCAATATGACATGAGGGGTGACAAAGAGGGTAAAAACCAAAGATTCTTTAAAAGAGTGAGGTGAACAGCATTCTTCCCAAAGATCTGCGTTGTTTGCATGATGGTGACAGAGAGGCTGCTCCAGCAGGCACCTATAGGTGCTTGGTTGAGTCATAGCAAATGAATCACACCCTTCCATCACTTCATTATGTTTCTTCACTCATTTATTAAAGTCTCTTCTTTCATTTTTCACCTTTCTGTATTTATGTCATGCTTGAACACTTAAAGATGCTCAGTATAATTTAAAGACCCTTGAGTCAGATGCTAGTAATGCTGCACTGACAGAATGACTCACCGTTGTTATGTAAATGGCTGCTGAGCACAGAACAAGAGTTTTCTTGCATTTAGGGCATCACATGCTCCCAGAACCTAAGGTTATGCCTTCTCATGACTTGTTTTGCACAACCAATAGTCTAATACAAAAAATGATAATAATAAAAATGAACATCTGGTTTTTTAATGTACTGGGAAAGGTAACAATTGGTATCCATAACTGGGTCAAATGACTCACAGTAATCACAAGTATTTATTGGCTCTCACTCTGAAAAGCACTGATGGAAACATAACACCCAGGTGAACCTGTGTATAGCAGCAGTGCAGCAACATCGATCCAAATTAGTCTGCACCAAATTTTAAAGACAAACTGAATTAGTAGGAGACATATATTAAGAGAAGTAACCGCCATAATGTTTTTACAGGCCTCCATGCTGCTTTCTACTGTTGACTAACCTTCTACAAGACACACAAAAAAAACAAAACAAAAAAAAAAAAACGACCCCCCCAAGAACCCCACACAGAAGCCCTATTACAGTAGCCGTGTACACGGCACTGCGCTACTTGCAATGGGGAAAGGGTTTACTTGTGTTCACAAAAACTGTGTACACACGTTAATTTTAGTGGAAAAGGAGTATAACTGACTAACTGTTACAGCTCTGCTTACCTTAAAATTCAAACTCTTGCATTTGCTGTAACGGGTGTATGGAGGACCCAGATGCAGTACAGTACACTTCACTGGCAGTTGGTAATAACTTTTATTAAAACCAACACGAATGGAAAACAGGATACAGACTGAGAGTTCGTTCTTCGAGCTGTGAGCCCTAGCAATGTCTCTGGGAATCACACGAAGCGAAGACACGAAGCTTGTACCCACTGTGGCTGGTGACAAGGAAACCCTGTAGCTCCGTGAGCCGACAACACGTGTGTGAGCGTTGTCGGGGATCGAGCGGAGAGGTGGTCGAGGGCAGGCAGGGGTTCGGTTACCGGGAAGTCTGTCCACGGAAACTACAGTACAGCAGGGATCAGGCAGGAGAATCGTCGAAGCAGAGCAGAGAGGTCTTTACCAGGGAATCCGTCAGATTTCCGGAATGCCGAAACAGAGCACGTGGTCGGGGACAGAAGGCAGGTAGGTTCACGAGGAGTCAGGCGAGGAGAGCAGGTCGGGGACAGGCAGAGTCGGCAACGGATGATCTGTTTGGAGAGTGCTGGAAAGACATGCATGCTGCAGAGGACGATCTGGCAATGTGTGTGTGGGCTGGAGTGTCTTAAATACCGGGTTGATTGCTGATGAGCTGCAGCTGTGGGGAGAGCAGGCTGCAGCAGTGGGCGGGGCTTGCAGGTAGAGCAGGTCAGAAGAAGGTGAGTGGAAATTTACTGGCAGTGAGGGGGGAGGATGCAGGAACCATGACAGAACCCCCCCCTCAAGGGACGGCCCATGACGTCCCAAACCAAGGACACCACCGAAACCGGGCGGGCGGAGGGGGCCAGGAGGAGGGCCTAGAACTCCTCGGACCCCATGGAAACAACGTTGCCGTCAGCGTCGTCGTCGTCGTCGTCGTCATCCGAGGACGGAACAACCCTCATCGGTGAGTCGGGACCCCTCGTGCAGGACCCCAAACCAGATGGACCGGGAACTGGAGAAGGAGGAGGAGAAGAGACAGAAGACCCACCTCCAGGAGCGGCACGGGAGGGCTGATCAGGATGGCGACGGTGGAAGTCCTCAATCAGCTGGTCGTCCAGGATCTGCCGAGCCGGGACCCAGGACCGCTCCTCCGGGCCGTATCCCTCCCAGTCCACCAGGTATTGCAGACCACGTCCCCGGCGCGACGAGAGCGAAGAAGGCGCCGAACGGTGTATGCTGGGGCGCCATCGATGAGAGGAGGAGGAGGAGGAGGCCGGGCGGCGGGCTGCAGAGCGCTCTCCCTGACAGGCTTGAGCTTGGAGACATGGAAGGTCGGGTGAATGCGCATGGAGCGGGGCAGCTTGAGACGGACCGCGACCTCATTCACCACCTTCTCGACCGGGAAGGGACCAACAAACTTGGGAGCCAGCTTCCGGGACTCCACCCTCAGGGGAAGATCTTTGGTGGAGAGCCATACTTTCTTCCCACCTGTATATGGAGGGGCCTGGGAGCGGCGACGGTTGGCTGAGGAGGTGTAACGGGCGGCGGTTTTCAGGAGTGCTGACCGGGCTTGAGACCAGGTTCGGCGGCAGCGGCGGATGAAGTTCTCCACTGACGGGTAAGCAGTCTCTATTTCTTGGGCCGGGAACAGGGGAGGCTGGAAGCCATAAGCACACTGGAATGGGTGAGTCCGGTGGCAGAACTGACCAACGAGTTGTGGGCGTATTCCACCCAAAGGAGCTGGGAGGACCAGGAAGTGGGTTGGCTGGATGCCATGCAGCGAAGAGTGGTCTCCATATGCTGGTTCATCCGCTCTGTCTGGCCGTTGGACTGGGGGTGGTATCCGGATGACAGGCTGGTGGACGCCCTAGTAGGCGGCAGAACTCCTTCCAGAATGCAGACGACGTAAACTGAGGCCCTCGATCCGACACCACGTCAGTAGGCAGGCCGTGCAGACGGAAGACGTGGAGCAGCATCAGTTCTGCAGTCTCTTTAGCGGAGGGGAGCTTGGGCAGAGCGATGAAGTGAGCCATCTTGCTAAACCGGTCCACCACCGTCAGGATGGCAGTGTTGCCGTCTGACAGTGGCAGACCGGTGACAAAGTCCAAGGAGAGATGGGACCAGGGGCGATGAGGGACGGGAGAGGTTTCAGGAGCCCGCAGGAGCTTGGCGAGGCGTTTTGCTCTGGTTGCAGACCAGGCAGGCATTTTAGTTCTTGGTGTCTTGATCCATCCAGAGTAGCCCACCAAAAGCGTCGCTGCAGGACCTCCCTAGTCCGAGCGACCCCTGGGTGACAGGTCAGACGGGATGTGGGCCCACTGCAGAACCTCAGACCTGAATTCCTGTGGCACAAACAGCCGGTTCTGTGGACAGGAGCTGGGACCCGGTTGTTCTTCCAGTGCTGTCTTGATCCGCTCCTCCAACTCCCAGGTGAGAGCGGCCAGGAGACGGGAAGCAGGGAGAATGCTGTCGGAACGGGAAACCTCCTCATCCTCCCCCACCAGGAACTGCCGGGACAGCGCATCCGGTTTGACGTTCCGGGAACCAGGTCTGTAGGAGAGCGTGAAGAGGAACCGGGCAAAGAACAGGGCCCACTGGGCCTGGCGGGAATTCAGTCTCTTGGCCGACTTGATGTATTCCAGGTTCTTGTGGTCAGTCCAAACCAAGAACGGAACCTGGGTACCCTCCAGCCAGTGGCGCCACTCCTCCAGGGCCAGCTTCACCGCCAGCAGCTCCCGGTTCCCGATGTCATAGTTCCGCTCAGCCGGGGATAGACGTCTTGAGAAGAAGGCACAGGGATGCAACTTCCCGTCGTCGGCCGAGCGTTGAGAAAGGACGGCCCCCACACCAACGTCTGAGGCGTCGACTTCCACCACGAATTTCTCGGGGTCAGGGATGAGGAGGATAGGTGCCGAGCTGAAGCGTTTTTTTTCAGATGCAGGAAAGCTTCGTTAGCGGCCGGGGACCAGCGAAACGGGATCTTGGGTGAGGTGAGTGCAGAGAGAGGCGCTGCCACAGTGCTGTAGCCCCGGATGAATCTCTCGGTAGAAATTCGCGAAGCCCAGGAAGCGCTGGCTGGAGTTGTTTTCGTGAGTCAGGAACAGGCCAGGCGGAGACGGCAGAGACTTTGGCGGGGTCCATCTCCATCCGGTTGTGCCCAATGATGTAGCCCAGGAAGGAGACGGAGGCGGCGTGGAATTCACATTTCTCCGCCTTGACGAACAATGAATTCTGTAGCAGGCGTTGCAGGACTGTCTGGACATGATGAACATGGTCTTGCCGGGATTGAGAGAAATCAAGATGTCGTCAAGGTACACAAAAACAAACTTGTTCAGGAAGTCTCTCAGCACATCGTTGATTAACGCCTGGAAGACTGCTGGGGCGTTGGTGAGTCCAAACGGCATTACCAGGTATTCGTAATGCCCGTTTGTGTGTGTTGAACGCCGTCTTCCACTTGTCTCCCTCTCTGATCCGGACCAGGTGATATGCATTACGAAGGTCCAACTTCGAAAAGATGGTGGCACCTTGCAACAGTTCAAAGGCGGAGGCAATGAGAGGGAGAGGATAACGGTTTTTTACCGTAATGTCATTCAGGCCCCGGTAATCAATGCAGGGGCGGAGAGAGCCATCCTTCTTCCCCACGAAGAGGAACCCTGCCCCAGCCGGAGACGAGGAAGGCCGGATGATGCCAGAAGCCAGAGAGTCTTTGATGTAGGTCTCCATGGCCTCCCTCTCTGGCCCGGAGAGGGAGTAGTGACGCCCCTTGGGTGGAGTAGAACCCGGAAGGAGGTCGATGGCACAATCATAGGCTCAGTGAGGAGGGAGAGAAGTAGCCCGTGCCTTGTTGAATACCTCCCTGAAGTCGTGGTATTCTGGCGGCACCATGGAAACATCCAGGGAAGAGCCGGAACTGAGGGATGGAGCGGGTTTGCTCGGTCGTTTGAGGCAGATCTGTTGACACGATGGACTCCAGTTCAGGATCGAGCCAGTGGACCAGTCTATGTGAGGGTTATGTCGGCGAAGCCAGGGATACCCCAGGATTAGGGGCAGATTCGGAGACCTCAGAATGTGAAATTGAATGGTCTCGTGATGTCTCCCCGCTAATTGCATGGCGATGGGAGTGGTTTGATGAGTGACGGTCCCCAACAGATGACCATCCAAGGCGCTGGCTGGCACAGGACGAGGAAGGGGAACCTGTTGCACCCCTAACTGACGAGCGAGCTCCTCGTCAATCAGGTTAACATCGGCCCCAGAGTCAATGAATGTGGCGAGGGTGTGGAGTCCCTCCTTGAGCTGGAGCTGGGCATGGAACAGAGGACGTGGATTGGAGGCAGAGTTCCGGGATCGGCTCAGCAGAATGCCCCCTCTTACTGCTGCTGAGCCCGCCCTTTTACCGAGCAACTGGATACGAAGTGTCCGGCTTGACCACAGTACAGACATAAGTTGCCCCGACCGTCTCTCCCGCTCCGGCTGTCAGCCGGGTGCGACCCACCTGCATGGGTTCAGTCCCCTGTACAGAGTTCGAGGAAGGGCTGGAGGAAGGACCAGGCTGAATGGCGAGAGTCCGCCGAGTCTCCCCCTCCCGGAGCGTTTCTCTTCTCCTCGCCAGGATTCGTCTGTCCAAACGAGTGGTGAGTTCGATCAAGCCGTCCAGGGAATGCGGAAGATCAAACGAAACCAATTCATCTTTGATGTATGGGGCGAGACCGTTCAGATAAGCGTCACACTGGGCAGCTGGGTTCCAATCACTCAGGCGAGCCGTTGTACGGAACTCAATGGCGAAGTCAGCGACGGATCGATTACCCTGGCGTTGATTCAGGAGCCCCCCAGTGGCGTCTGGACCCACAGGAATCGGACCAAAAACCTTGCGTAATTCCTCAGCGAAGGCAGGAAACGACAAGCAGGCTGGCGTGCCCCTCTCCCATTCTGCCGTCCCCCATAGGCGAGCTCGACCCGTGAGGTGGTTAATGGCGAAGGCGACTCTGGCTGCTTCTGAGGTGAAGGTGTGGGGTTGCAATGCGAACAGGATTGAACAGTTAGTTAGGAACGGATTGCAACCCTCAGGATCTCCAGCGTAGCGTTCAGGAGCCCCCACCCGAGGTTTTGGAGCGGCGCAGGATGATGACGTAGGTGCTTGAACGGGCTGGGCAGGAACCGGAGCTGGAGCGGCGTGGTGAGTCAGCGTGGTTGCCATCTGTTGTACCTGCGTGGCTAGCTGAGTTAGCGCCCGTTCCAACGCTGAAGCAGACTGGCGAGCCTCCGCCGCGTTCGAGGTGAGTTGAGCTTCGTGCTGTTGAAGCATTCCCTCAACTCGGGCTAGGCGGGACTGAAGAGCACCGGAGTCTGCTGGGTCCATTTCTGGCCAGATCGTACTGTAACGGGTGTATGGAGGACCCAGATGCAGTACAGTACACTTCACTGGCAGTTGGTAATAACTTTTATTAAAACCAACACGAATGGAAAACAGGATACAGACTGAGAGTTCGTTCTTTGAGCTGTGAGCCCAAGCAATGTCTCTGGGAATCACACGAAGCGAAGACACGAAGCTTGTACCCACTGTGGCTGGTGACGAGGAAACCCCGTAGCTCCGTGAGCCGACAACACGTGTGTGAGCGTTGTCGGGGATCGAGCGGAGAGGTGGTCGAGGGCAGGCAGGGGTTCGGTTACCGGGAAGTCCGTCCATGGAAACAACAGTACCAGCAGGGATCAGGCAGGAGAATCGTCGAAGCAGAGCAGAGAGGTCTTTACCAGGGAATCCGTCAGATTTCGGAATGCCGAAACAGAGCACGTTGTCGGGGACAGAAGGCAGGTAGGTTCATGAGGAGGAGTCAGGGAGGAGAGCAGCTCAGGGACAGGCAGAGTCGGCAACGGATGATCAGTTTGGAGAGTGCTGGAAAGACATGCATGTTGCAGAGGACGATCTGGCAATGTGTGTGTGGGCTGGAGTGTCTTAAATACCGGGTTGATTGCTGATGAGCTGCAGCTGTGGGGAGAGCAGGCTGCAGCAGTGGGCGGGGCTTGCAGGTAGAGCAGGTCAGAAGAAGGTGAGTGGAAATTTACTGGCAGTGAGGGGGAGGAGGATGCAGGAACCATGACATTTACTCTATTAAGTACTGTCACCCTGCTATAAGCAACTTTACACCCAAACCTTTCCTATTACCTCATTGAGCATTCACTATTTCATAAGTAAACTTGCCATTTATCAGCAGCACAAACTTATCAACACTGACTTAACAGCATCTTTCCTTATGTACCAGCCTGAAGTGGGATTTATCATCAATCAGTAGATAACAACTCCTGGACCAAAATCTGTAATTATAGACAAACTGACCCACGTCCAACTCATTCATTGAAAGGTAAACCAACAAACACAGCTCACACTAAAAAGAATTATACAAAAATACACCTCTTTGAATCACTTCTCACTGTGCCCCCCAACTCCTGAGTCTGTGTGTGTATATGTGTATGTGTGTGTGTGTGTGTGTGTACTCTTATTGTTATTATTGTACTTCCTATTATAGTAATTTAGATTTTTTTTATTCTTTATTTTTGGCAGGGGTGGTGGTTGTACTATCTATTCATATGGTCAGTAGTAGAATTTTTATTTTCATTATTATAATCAGTGTTATCAAATGAAACAAATATACATTTCCATTGTTTTGTTACCATCAGTCTTGCCATCCCTGCTGTTAATATCACTATTATTTACTTATCACTTACTGTTGCTACTGCTACATTTATATGGCTGATCCAATTATTTTTATTATTCTTATTAATCTGTTTATTTTATTTTATTCTTCTTTTAAAACATCAAACAGTCAATCTATTCTTACTCTTATCATTATTGTGGCAAATCTCTATTTTTTTCTCTGTCTTTCAGTAGAATATACAGTTGTTGGTAATTAGTTAACAATGAGACTTTGTTGCATTTTGGTTCACCCACATCTTCTTACTACATTGTTTTTTTTTTTTTTTTTAAGCCTTATCTGGCACAGCCTTAATTGTTCTCAGTGTAAAACATACTGCAGGGGCAGCAGAAGAGTAGAATTTGCCCACCATGGAATATTATCTAGAACAATACTATCGTATAAAAAAAGTAAAGTCTAATCAGTTGTGATCTATACTGCATTAAATATAGTCCAGGAGCTGCCCAGTCCAGTATGAGCTTTATATTCACCCTAAAGGGTTAAGGGCAGATTGTCACCAGATTAAAGATCAAGTCATTACATCAACAGTCTGCTTTGGTGGCAGTTCAATGATGATTTCCTATCTGAAGGTCAGCACTGGGTTTTGCTTCCCCGAGTGATGGCAGAGACACTCGTCTCACTCTCTGCGCATTCATCTCTCTGTCTGCCTATCTATCTACTATCTATCTGTCTGTCTGCCTGTCTGCGTGTCTGTCTGTCTGGCTGTCTCTCTGCCTGTCTGCCTGTCTGTCTTTCTGTCTGTCTGCCTGTTTGTCTTTCTGTCTGTCTGCCTGTTTGTCTATCTGCATGTCTGCGTGCATATTTGTCTGTATTCGTCTCTCTAATCTGAAATCTTTATCCAGGGTTGCTGGCACTCACTCCTTTGTTGAGTGTGTGTGTGCGTGTGCGTGTGCGTGTGTGTGTGTGTGTGTTTGTGATATGGTGTGTGTGTGTGTGTGTGTTTGGTCTGGTCAGCCAGATGTGATATGGTGTGCAGACACTGGCTCACCTAGCTGTCGCATGCAAACACACACACACACACACACACACACACACACACACACACACAGATGACATAACAGTCTATCAGTCGATGGTAAAGGTCATGAAACCAACTCCGGCATCTCATTTCATCCATCACTTCTCTTGCAACTGTACCCATGCCAAGAGTTTTCTGATATATTTCTGTAAATAGTAATGTGTGGAAAAGGTATTACTGATGTAATGGATGAGGTGGGCAGAGTATCTTATCTGAGATTGGACCAAAGACTTTGGTAATACCTGGACAGCAGACCAAAGAATATGTAAGTTTTCACTTCATAGACTTTACTTGCGTCAATTAAATCATTTTATACACTTTCAGGTTAGCGGAGTGTTAAACCAGAAGTTAGCCGATGGGCTGGCAAAATCTCTTCTGTGTTTGCGTTATGGACAACACGTTCTCACCAAAACTCATTACATATTGCCGCTTTGCAGTTCCACATCTACATATTACATTTTAAGGCATCCTTCTGCATCTGGTCTTTACATTCTGGGATGTCGCTACCATAATATCAACAAATGCACATGGTGGGATGAAGAGGGACATGGTTATGTTTAGACAACACAAAGACATGGCTTGTTGACACCAAAATGTCAATAAACGCATATGAAGCCACAGATAATTAGGTGTAGAGGAAGGAGGCACATGGTAAAGTGCAGAAAAAAACATCATATTCAGAGGGAGGCAAACACTAGACTCCTGCATGAAAGTCTGGGGTTTGCTTGAACCATCCACCACCCCTCCAATCTGCCATATGGGCACCCTCCTGCTCCTTATATTACGTCGTTAAAGGCAACATTTCAACACACCATTTTGTGGCACATCATGCTCACATGACACGTTCCGTACGGCCACTTTCTCAGGTGACACTGCCTATTTGTGAATCAGGCAATCCGGCAGTGTATATTAATAATGCCACCGTTTCTGTCTGCCTTCGTTCTCAACTGATGCCATCCAGGGGCATATCATGTGGATGCAAAACGTACCTTTTAGTGTCGTAAGCCCCACTAAGCACTGTCAAAGCGTCTATATTTAATGAGTTTGGAATGAGAACGGGCTCCTATTGGACACATAATGTTGAAGATCTGGATAATTTCACACCCCAGAAATTGAACCTTTTGGCTAATACACTACTGAGCAACTTTTATATGAAAGGGGCCCTGCCTCCGGTGCTGTATCGAGTTCTCTCTATACATCCATGGCACGAGGGAAGGCATGCTGCACACCTTAAAAAACTCTTGTGTTAAGAAAAAATGAATTTAAAGCAGCTGTATGGTGCTGTATTCTGCTTCACTGGTAATAAATATACTTTTTCACAGTACTGAAGTAGTGTTAGTTAATGAACTTAACTACACTGGGTGGAAATTGTTGGCATAATATTGCTACCATTATAGCAATGAAAACCAGTTAAGCAGAAGAACTTATTACCAGAATACTAGAATTCAGTGGTTGCTTAAGTATGGTTGTAATAAATACAGTTGAGTAATGGAGGCTCCACTGTTAATTTACATCTACACAAGTGACTTATGTCTGAGTAATGAAATACTTTTACTGTTGGCATTAATCAATTAATCTTAACTGTTGAATTTCTGTTGGTCAGTTGAGTTAGCTGGACACTGGCCTATTAATGAAATTCAAGTTGACCATATCTTGTTGGATTTGCCAAATACAGTCATGTTGGTTACACATGTCAGTTATTATGATATTACTAAATATGAAAATATAAATATTAAATGAAATCTAACCCAATTCAGTTTGGTGGAAAAATGTTGACATAACCGTATTAAGTAAATCAAAGAAATGATTTTTTGAGTGTGACAGTGTGTGGGATTTTGTTTTGAAGGATCTGGTGTAGTTTACATGCATTTGTATGCACTATAAAGAAGTCAGAAACAAGCCTTACTGTCATGAACAAAATCAATTTGTTTCAAGGAAACTGCGACTGCATAACAATAGAGATCAAAGTTTGCTGCATGTTTATTTAAACTGTTACAGTGGACAGGTTGTTGAGCTGAGGCATGTTGCTACATTTAGTTTTTGTTGCAGATGTGCCAGGCTGACATATTGACTTGCTGTCTGGAAAACTTCTCACCCTGGGCCATGAGTGAAAAAGCACAAAAAGTGTCAATATTGTGCGAAAGCATGCCAAAATGTACTGGGATAGATACTGGGCTACATGGTATTTGATTTGTTTTGCTGTACCAGATGTCATCAGGGTGCCAGCTGCAGGGGAGCCAGGGGGAGCTTGCCCCCTCTAAAAATGACACAAGCTCCTCTGAAAATGTGATTTGTGAAATTTGGGGAGAGGTGTTGCTTAAATACTGTCAATTTGCTATTTTCACCATGAATTCAGTAAAGATACTGGCATGCTCCAATTATTGCTGTCACCATTGTCATAAACTTCACTCACTTGAACTCAAAGATAAGAAAAAAAATCTGTTTTGTAGTCAGTACACAGATTTGGAAGCTCATAGATTTACTGCTCATACATTTGTGTGTATATAAGCCCTTTCCCTATTTGACCCATCCGCCCTAACCCTAACCCTCTTATTTGTGCCAATAAACTATAAACAGCACTATATCATACTGTGATGTTTTTGGTAATGATACCATTTGAAGATCTGATGCAGTCTTTAACTGATTATTATCATCATTAGGTGTGCTGCCATAAAGCAAGCAGGCCTGCATGCTTGCAACTCTGAATGTTTCTTAGCAACAAGAGTCAATGTTCTCTGACCCTGTTTCCACAAACACGGAACAGATTCCATTCAGAGTCCTGTGACAATTTTTTTTTTTTATCATTCGGAGCATTTACACCAAAATTAAATTGGATCAGAACCCAACAAGTTGGTTGCCAGCTGGGAATAAAAGAGTTGCAGGTTTTTCTTGACCTGAAGGGTGAGCCATTACGTCATTGGTGGGCTTGTTGTTGTTTGAGACAATGGAGAGGGTGACTTGGAGATATTAAAAGAAATATTTGATATTTGTATTTATTTTTTTTTCGATAAATACAAATATCTAAATAAATAAATAAATAAAAACATGAGTGAGCTCCACCAAAAGTCAGGGTAGAGTTCAGATAACAGAGGACACTTTATATTTGTCAACTGGCATCTAAATCCCTGTTTCCATCAAGCAGTCCGCTTCACTTCAGTTCAGTTTGGTACACATTTTTGCATTTCCATTGTGAAAAGTTGTGGATGGTTCCAATAAACCGTTCCCTACCGTTCCCATTTTTTATCATCCCTCTGTTGGGGTACCTAGCACACTGATCCAGTATTAAAAGGCTGAGCTAGAAACCCTGCAGTCCATTGACTGGTCAGCAGAGAATCAACACTTGCGCTCAGGGCTGATCGGTGGCTGCTTTAACCGCTGCTCTTACTGTCACCAGTTTTTCATACATTAGTAAACTTTAACTGTAAAATGAAAACCAAAAGTTTCTACTGGAAACATGGCTTAGGTTTAGGTTCTGTACATACCCCCCTTTTGGAAGTGGCTTTTATAGTACATTGGAAATATTCTCAAACCCTATTGGTTCAATTTGTTGTCTCAAATGTGTACCAAAGGCACCCAGTTACTCTGTGACTTTGGTGAACTTTGCATCCCAGCAAGCCTACTTGTTGAGATAGTTACATTTTACAGTGTTGGACCCCGGAGGGCGGGAACGGCCGGATGCAGCATGCGCGTGCAGAAGTATAGAGGGATGACAGATAGAGAGAGGCAGAGCCGGGGATACAGTAGAGAGAGAGAGAGAGAGAGAGAGAGAGAGAGGGAGAGAGAGGGAGGGAGGGAGAGATGTACAATATTCTGCCAATACAGATTTGTCTCTTCTGCTCTAATTCACCGGCAGCATATTAGCCCGGGTCGATATCTCCTTCCTCTCTCTCCCCCTCTCCCTCTCTCCCTCTTCGCTCCTCTCTCCTCTCACTCTCTACGTCTCTCCACTACACATACACACACACACACACACACACACACACGAGCGCCACAGCCGCAGCCGTCAGCTTGCATGCGTCCCTCCTCGCGCCAGCGGGTGGCCGCCTGGCTGCTCGCGCTGCCGTTGGGGAGAGGTGGAGAGGAATGCGCGCGCCGCGGCCGCCTGGAGATGATCTCGTTTTGGCTGCTGTGCTGGAAGCTGTTGGTAGGTAAATAAACGAATCAGCGACACACGTCAACAGCGGCTTTATAAACAACAGCAACACACTTCCCGGGGTTCATGTCCACCTCATCGTGCGGTGGAGATTTGGGGACGTTTTTGGCGGCCACCGCGTAAGCCTATACGCGAGGTGTATGCGCGAAGCTTTGGCTTAGCTTGAGCTACCATCAAAGCCCGGTTTTCTTGGCTTCCGTGTGTGCGATTATCTGTCACGATTTTGGTGCTTTGCCCGATTTTAGGATGCTGGCTTATGTAACACACTTGGCTCAGCACTCCTATGACAGAACAGAATATTGTAGCAGAGCAGAATATCATCAGAATCACTGATGATAAACAAAATGGAACACATATGACTGAATACAACACCACCACAGAATAGAATAGAATAGAATAGAATAGTGAATTGTTGAATGATCACTGATAAAGCAAAATACCTTAACATATTTGTCATCTTCGAATGATTCACATGATGTCTAAAGCTGCTCAGTAATCCTCCCACACACACACACACACGCACACACAGACACACACATACACACAGAGGTGTCTGATTAAGTGGTGCTGGTGATGCTGTGTCCAGCTGTCGGTGGAGGGCAAACTGAGGTTTGAGGCTGGAATTTAATTTACTTTACTGGCAATTTCATTCTGTGCAGAAACTGACTTTCATTTTTAAATCTCAAGCTTAAAGTTGTGGAAGTTGACAAAGGTTAGACAGATCCACCAATGATCCAAAAGGTCACAGGTTCAGTTGCAGTGATCGGAAGCGTGGATTAGAGCCGAGAGAGCTGCAGTGCAACTAATAACTCTCCAATCCTTCCCCATATGTTGTGACCTCATTGAAGGAGCACAAAAGCATCTCTGCATTGTGTTGTCTTAATCCTTTCAATCAGTCAGTCTGGAGCAACATCATTTTTTTTGCTGCTTTCAGATGCTTTTTGACAGCTATTTAAGCCTGTGGACACTGAGAAAATTGGTGCGTTCTTTGGAAGGGAAAGGCAATGAGCCATTTGCTAAAAATGTGTTCACACTGTAAAAAAAAGTAGATTTAGAAAATTAGTTTTAAAAAGCTAGAAAAATGCCAATGAATTAGTAATGATATTTTTAAAATTATGATACAACATTTATAATTTTAAGCACTTTTTTTCCAAATCTTAGTTTCCTTGTTTGTTTTTTTAACTTTTTATTTGTTCCTTTGTTTGTTTCGTTCTGTTTGTTTGTTTATGTTTTTTAAATAACGAATTTTCAGGTAATTCTTTGTACTTTTTACAAATTTTAGGTAATTTTCCTGTTTTTGTATTTTTTTTTAACTTATTTTAGAGAGAGAGAGAGGAAAAGAGAGAAGGGAAAGAAGCCATGTTTGTATATGTATTCTTCTATTCAGTCAAGTACAGAATTACAGACACCCATGTCTGCGCAAAAACATCCTTTTACAATTGTAACTGTGCAGTTTTTTTTTCCATTTTGCACACCTGTCTCAGTCTCTTAATCCATTGCTCCACAGTAGGTGGTTCTTGTATTTTTTTAAAACTTATTTCTTGCTAATGTTTCATTCATCTCTTTTTTGTTGCTCATTGCCTTCTTCCAAATCAAGTCAATCTGCTCAAGCTTCAAAGGATTAACCTAACCATTGATGTGGGAGATCAAAAAAATCTCCTAATAATAGAATTAATTTTGAAAGTACTGACAAAGTATGTCATCCTGGTAATAGGGATACCAGATGGGGGACAAAGAATAAATACGGTATCCTGTTGTTTCAGTACTAGGAAATTTTTGGCAATGCAGGTCATGATTCTACTACTTTATGGCATGTTTCATTTGTCTGGTTGGTAATTTAGACAAACATTGTTTTTTTTTAGATTCAAAACTCAACCAAAAGCTCCACCGGCAACTGGTGCTCTTAGCCAGTCAGCTGTAGAAATGATTTATGCTGATGTTTGAGTGATGAAGACACTGTCAGAGGCTGTGCAGAGTGCTTAACATGACACTTATTCCATTAAAAAGCATATTGAGCCATGCCACATCACACTTAATTGAGGGCTGGAGTTTCAGTGCTCACTGGTATGAACATGTGTCACAGCTACATAGGCCTTACTAACATTTTCATAAATGTGTGACTTTAGTCCTCTGAGGCGTGGCTGAGATCTGCATCCATTTAAGGGCTTGTTTTTGTAAGTGTGTGTCAATATGTTTAGGTTAGAAAGCATGGATGGAAATGTTTTCATACTTCAGTTGTTAAAATTCTACTCATCTAAAGTCTCATCATATTAACATAACTATCATGCAGCTCAGGAGGGGCATGTAAAATGTCATCATATTCAGTATATTTGTTGCTGCGTGATATGTGATTAATTTAATCTTTCTCACATTAACTGAGAGAGAACTGACTTTAGCAGCTTGCCTGCCTCTGCAGCTATACTTAGTGTTACCATAGCAACCCCTCTCATCTGTTACCGGCACATGCCTGTAACGACAGACCATAATAATCTGCCAACCCACTCACAGCCAACGCATCACCACCGTGGTAGCATGAAGGCTTGAATTTAGCCCATCAAACATTTACAGGGCATATACACTTCTATAATCGAGTGTGTGTATGCGTGTGTGTATATTATGTGACTTTGTCGAGTGTGTCTATACTGTATGTGCAAATGTTAGTCAGGGGTGTATGGATGTGAGTTAGGAATACACTAATGAAGGAGATGTTTGGTTTTTAGCCATCGCTATTTCCATTGACTTTTTGACATTATCCAGAAGAACCTCATTTGTTGCTTGCACAAAGCATACATTATATTACAGTAGTATAGTAGTATTATATTAAAATGAGGAAGAGAGAAGCATAAAACGGCAAATTGTGTAAACATTTGCAAAAATACTGTTTATAAAATATTCTATAGAAGCCAATTGCTATCAAAGAAAAAAGATAAAATACCTTTTTAAAAGTGGGATTTATACTCCCGCATTAGATCAACCCTGTACCTACAGTATATGCTCTACAGAGACACTTACTCTATGTTATAGCCTGATGTGCACCTCCCTAGAAATGTAACTATACATCACAGCAACACAGACCTCCTGCTTATTTTTGTAAGACCCCCATGTTAAAATGCCCAACTTTACAGCAGGAATTTCAACATTCATGACAACTGTACAGGGGATGATTTTTTTTTATAACTCACCTGTTTATTATATATATATTATTAAGGCTAAAAAAAAGTGTTACATGAAATGTAAGTAAACCCAAGGAATCAATATTCTTTTGGTTTGTTTTCATTGTTGTTTGTTTGTTTTTCTTCTTGTTTTCCTTTTTGTTAGTATCATTATGTTCTTGTTGATTTTTTACTTTTATCCAATATCCAATGCAATACTATTGCTTTGTTGACTTTGTATTTGGTTTTATGTATGCACTAAATGATGAATAAAGGGTAAAAAATAATAAAAAATAATTAAGGTTTAAAGTTGTTACAATTTGCTGTGGTTACAAAATGGACCCAAGAGCAAGACCTGCAGACAATAATAACTTTAATAATAATTTTATTTATATAGCACCTTTAAAAACAGTTTACAAAGTGTTTTGACAAACAAGGCAAAACAGAAGCAAGGGGGTTTCTTGCAGAAACAGTAATACCAAGCTAAGGCTAGACAAAAGAGAGCAACAATCACAAAACAAAAATAACAACCGCAACCCATCCCAATATGAATAAATGCTGTTCACTGCAGTAAACACAGAAATAATAATATAATTTAAACATGGCCGGGGCAGAATAAATGAAAAAAAACAAACTTAAATAGATGAATAAAATAGGCAAATTAAAATAGAATTAAAGTAGAATTATAAAAGACAAGTTAAAATAGACGACTTAAGACAGACAACATCACATAAAAGCAAGTCTATAAAAATGGGTTTTAAGAAGTGATTTAAAAGAAGTCACTGATTCTGCAAGCCTTATCTCCCTGGGCAAGTCATTCCAAAGCTGAGGGGCCCTGATGGCAAAAGCACGATCACCTTTAGTTTTGAGCTTCGACTTTGGACCGGCCAGAAGGGCCCCACCCGAGGATCTAAGGCTGCGAACTGGCTCGTAAGGGGTTAACATTTCTGATATGTAGCTTGGGGCCAGGACCAAACAAGCTTAAAAAACAATCAGTAAAATCTTAAAATAATTCTTAAACATACAGGAAGCCAATGGAGGGAAGCAAGGAATAGGGTGATGTGATATCGTCTGTTAAATCCTATGAGAAGCCTAGCTGCTGCATTCTGAACTAGTTGGAGGCAGGAGAGTGATTTTTTTAATAATACTGGAGAGGAGGGAGTTACAATAATGGAGTATTGAAAAGATGAATGTATGAATAACTTTATCTAGGTCTAACTGTAAAAGCATTGGTTTAATTCTGGAGATGGATCTTAACTGGAGGAAGCAGGACTGAACAGCTTGTTTGACATGTGGCTGAAAGGTCAGATGTGAGTCAAATATTACTCCGAGGTTTCTGGCGGTGGGCTTCAGATTTGTGGAAAGGAGACCAAGGGCATTCATAATGTAGTTGGAAGGGTTTGGGGCCGAAAACAATATGACTTCAGATTTTGAGTTGTTGAGTGGCAGGTGATTTTTAGCTATCCAACAGTTGATGTCACGAAGGCAGTCTAAGACAGCAGCTAGGCTTCTCAGGTCATCTGGTCTCAGAGGGAGGTATATCTGTATGTCTTCTGTGTGGCAATGAAAAAAATGTTGTGATTCTAGATTATTTTGCCAAGTGGGAGCATGTTTAAATAAAATAAAATGGGACCTAAAATTAAACCTTGTGGCACACCACAGGTAATACAAGTAGCAGAGGAGTGATTACCTATGGTGACCAAATAGGTTTTTGCTAAAAGGTAAGAGTAAAACCAACCCAGTGCAGTATTTTTAATGCCAACCCAAGTTTCTAGGCGATTGATTAAAATAATGATAATAATCTAAAAGAATTAAAATTGCACTCTCCCCTTTGTCTGCAGCTAAAAGAATATCATTTTTAACCTTGAGGAGGGCAGTGTCAGTGCTATGTAGAGCTCTAAAACCAGACTGAAACTTCTCAAATATGTTGTTGTGACACATAAAAGCTAAAAGCTTGGTAGAAACCATTTTTTTCTAAAACTTTTGATAAAAACGGAAGTTTAGAAATTGGCCTAAAATTGCTAAAAACAGACGGGTCGAGGTTGGGTAGAGGTTGGACCACAGCATGTTTAAAAGAAGAAAGGAAAATACCCTCGGCTAGGGAACTATTAATAATCAATAAAATACTGGACCCAACTGTGTTTAAAAACCTCTTTAAGAAACTTAGTGGGAATAATATAGGGCTGCACATGGTTGGTTTCATTTGGGAAATGATTTTTGGATAAAAAGAAATTGGACTAAAATTGCTAAAATTACCAAAAACTTGCCTACTGGCATGTAAAATACCATTTGGGGGATTGATTTGTTGCCTTATATCCATAACCCAGCTATTAAAAACTGTAAAAACTTCTCACACATTTCTGGAGATGCATCGATAAAATGGTCGGGGGAGTGGAAGGTGACTGTTTCAATTACTTAAAATAACAGCATCTTTAACTGCCTTACGATATGTTTTTGTTGAATCTTTCCAAATATCATAGAATACAGTTAAACCTCTCTTTTTCTGTTTTCTCTCCATTTTCATACAGTCTCTCTTTAATTTTGTGTGGATTGATTTAACCATGGTTGGGGTGTAGTATTTTTTTTAATTTATATGGACCAAACTGAATAAAACTGCCTTGTGATCAACACACAGATAACCTTAGTCGTGAAATTGCTGGGGCTTAGACCAATGTATAAAACTAAGTCAAGCGTGTGAGCTTTAGAATGTGTTGGTCCATATATAGCCTGAGTAAGATTAAAAGACTCCAGAATATCAATAAAATCAGAGACAAAAGAGAAGGACAGCCGACATGTATGGTAAAGTCACCTAAAATAAGAATTTGATTGTGCTTTGATAAAAAATGGGAAAATGTAGGATCTTTAGAATTTATGATAAAACCAAGGTGTTCAAAGACGTAAAAGAATTATGTAAAACAGGGGTGCATTTACGGCATGGGAGGAGGCACAGGTGGTGCCACCACAAAAAGTTATGTATATTTAAGGGCAGGGCCACTTGAGAGAGGCCATCTGTGCGGCATCGCTGAAGTCTGCAAATCAGATCCACGCCTCACTATACAGTATATGGTTGAAAACTATTTCCCTCTGTGAAAACCAAGCTTTTATTAACTTATATTTCAGAATAAATTGTGAAAACACTAAAGAGTTCACTTTATCAAATGTTGCTGTTGTTTCCAGCTTAATATCAATAGAGTAAAACTCAACAAGTTGCTATGCTAACTTTTGCAATTTAAAATGTCATAGACTTATGCTAATAATGTTAGCTTGTTGTATTTGTAGAGAGAATGTGTGTATCAAAAGACAAGTGTTTTTTTTTCTGTGAACCTTTTGGGTTATTATTGAGCCAAATTTTATAGTTGTGGTGCACACAACAGTGTAGGCCAACTGTGCAGGCTATGCATAGACCCTACGCACAAGTAGGCTATAAATCAATGTCAACGTTTTTTTGGTCATTCAAAAGTATGAGTCAGTAGTTTATTTACATCAAGAATGTAAGATACAAAGCCAAAATTTTGACAAACAAAGTGAAAATTTGGATTTTTAGTAGTATGAGAGTGGTAAATCAAAATTACAAGATAATTCAAAGCTATAAAAGTATCTTATAATATTGGCTAAAAAAGTCACAACTGAATATTTTTTTATGTAAAGATGTCTTTATACTCAGAATTTTGACTCGGTATCTCGTAGTTTGGCTTGAAAAGTCTAAATTGTTGTGACTTGGTATCTTATAAATCTGTCTCACCATGAGTATTTTTATTTGGTCATTCCTAGAATTTAATCTTAAAAAATAAACATTTTTTGGCAGGAATTTACTTCCATAAAAATGTTCTATGAATACCACAACATGCCCTGAATATATTAGTGTTCAGGCTGGAATCACGTTATCAGGTTGTAATAAAGTGTTTTTGTCCACAGAGAGCAACAGCTGGGCTAAGGAGGACAACACCTGAGCTAACGGACGGTAACCACGACAACAGTAGCTCCGGAAACGATAACCCTGTCAACGACTCTCCCACTCCTGTACAGCCAACAGATCCAGTTACCATGGAGATCAGCTCATCACCACCACTAACAGACCTGGAGAGAGAAAACTTGGTCAGCTGGCGAAGCCAGGAAGTAGGGGAGCTCCATTACCCAGAGGTCCATGGGGTGCAGCAACCTATCGGGGACAAGCAGGAGGAAGAGGAGACTGCAGATAAAGAAAACGGAAAAAGAGATGGAGATGAGTGTGACTATCTTGTTTTTGAGATAGGAGAGAAGAAGGGAGAGGGAAAAGGAGATGAAAGTGAAGGAGGACAAGACACAGAGAGAGGAGGAGAGGAGGGAGAAGATGGAGAAGGAATAGAAATAGATGGAAAAGAGGATGGGAGTGGAGAAACAGAAAGGGAAGATGGAGGAAGAGAAAACACAAAGGAAGAGAATGGATGGCTAGAAGAGACAGTAGGAGAGGTGAAAGATGATAGTCTGTCAGAGCTCCTCTTCATCTCCGACAGCTCAGTGTGTCCTTCATCGTCAGAGCCGCTGACTGTCACCTCCCAGCCTTCAGAGCAGCCCGCAGCAGGTGTGCTGCACGACACCTGGGGTCACGACCTCAGCAACAGAGACGATCTGAGCGACACTCACCTCAGCGACTGTCTCCAGGCCGAGCTGGCCATCGTGTACTCGGACAGCGATGCAGGGGAGGACCAATGGGCGGCCTTCGCACCCTGTGATGTCACTAACCAGGAAGAAGCAGGTGGAGAGATTCATGACAGCATCTGTGATGGAGAGAATGAGGAAAGAGGAGGAGAAGATCAGGAGAAAGGGGAACAAGAGAAGGAGGAAGTAGAGACTGAAACAGAGGAGCAGGGGGAGCAGGGGGAGCAGGAGGAGCAGGGGGAGCAGGAGGAGAGAAGGGGAGGCGGCTGTGATGATGAGGAGGAAATGAGGTCGAGGAGAGATCTTTTCCTGCGGTCTCCTTCTGTCAGCTCCACAGCCAGCTCCACAGACCCGGACAGGAAGGTAAGACTGTCCCTCTTGTTACATAACACTCAGACTTTGCTTTCAAGAAGTGCATTTCCAGTTGAAGATAAGCTGTAATACCATTTAGCTTTTATGTCCAGTCCAGTAGCCACATTCATATACAACAATTCTGCAGTGCACAGTTGACCTATTGGCCCTCGAACGCCACAAGCCAATCACATTTCGTGCAGCTACACAATGCAGTCGGACATCCTGCTCGTAGACCTCCATAGAAAAGCATCAGAAATAAAAAAAAATGTCTTTAATTGACAGGACAGTGAGAGTGTGAAAGGAGGAGAGAGAGAGGGGGAGACATGCAGCAAAGGGCAAAGGCCGGATTCAAACCTGTGGCCGCTGCAGTGAGGACACAGCCTCTGTACATGGGGCGCCGCTCTATCCACTGAGCCATCAGGCGCCCCATAAATGTCTGCACTTTTTAACTAAAACAAACTGTCAAACAATGTGCATGGGATAAATGATATAAGGTATCCTGAGAGGCCAAAGAATGGAGTGTATTTATCCCGTTTCCTAAACTTCACAACAACAGAGCAAAGTCTCTCCTTCAGATTAACATTTGAGGCAGACCACACAGTCAGCTCAACATAAGGAGGATTGACAGTTGTTTGTCCAAGTGAGCTAAGTGGGCGGGGGTTAGCCATGGGTCAGTCCGGGAAGTGACCTTTATGTAGCCAGGTGGAACATAAAGGTATGAAGATTGGGAGGTGAATGCCCCAATCCAGTCCCTTATCATTCTGAACTCAAAAACATACCACTGCTTTGAAAGAGCTTTTAGCATAAGATCATGACACCAAATGCCACCTTTCACATGCGAATGAAACACCACTGAACAGCATCAGCTGAGAATACTGATGTCATTGTAAGCAGGCATGCGCCCAGATGGCACCTCCTGCATCCACATGACATATGCAAAGGCGACATCAGTTGAGATTCCAGGCAGTACCTGTTGTGTCCACCTGAAACACTGCAGGACGGCGTCAAGTTGAAACACTGCTGGTAATGACATAATTTAAAGAGAATGCTAGAAGGCAGATTTATTTATGAGAATTCCATCCGGTTGCTTGGGCATGTGTGGTTGGCATCATACAGTTCCTGCTTTGCATTTATAAGGAGCACGAGGGTGCCTATGGGGGGGTGGGCGGGAGTTGTAGTGGATGGGTCCAGCAAATCCCAGACTTTCAGGCAGGAGTCCAGTGTTCTCTTCCTGTGTGAATGTTTCTTTTTTCCTTACCATCAAATCAAATCAAACTTTATTTATAGAGCACTTATCATACATTTAATGTAGCACCAAGTGCTTCACAAGCTGAAAACATAAAACAACATCTAAACATATAAACCAAACCCGCCTTCCCAGGCCCACCCACTCCCCAGAACACATACAGAAAGACGACATTAAAAAGGCACAGAACAGAATGGCTTTGGATAAGAAACATGGCTGAGCACAGACGACTAAAATGAGGAAGCACCATCATGGAAGGCTGTTTGGACCAGGAGCTGATCAAAGCTCACAGAGACATTGCCACAGAAATCACCCCTCCCAGAAGCTGTGGACAGGACCCCCCCATCCAACCGAGACCGGGTGACCCCCATGACGATGCCCTCACACAGCCAATCACAGCTCCCAGTACAAAGGGCTCTCCAAAACAGAATGAATAAACAATAAAGTAGTTAAGACTAAAAGGTTAAGAAGTTGAGAATTTATAATAATATAAATAAATAAATATAAAATATAAATTAATTAATAAATTGGTAGATTATTAGAATAAATAAGTAAATAAATAAATAAAAATAAATAAGAAAGATTAGCTTAAAGCTAGACTAAAAAGGCTAGCTTCAGTTGTGTCCTGGTTAAGCTGCATGAAATTCTCTGCCATCCAGGACCTGATGTCTAAAATGCAGTTAAAAAGGGCATCAAGTGGTCCTGGGTCATCAGGAGATATATAGCTGTATATCACCAGCATAACCGTGAAAGTTGATGCTGTGCCTCCTGATGACGTTCCCAAGTGGGAGCATGTAGAGATTAAAAAGTGTGGGACCCAAAATTGAGCCTTGGGGCACACTACAGTTTATTTTATAGTTCTTCGAGGAGCAGGTATCCATACTTACCAAAAATTCTCTTTCTGTGAGATAGGAGGAAAACCAGTTAAAAACAGTACCAGAGAGGCCGACCAGACTGTGGAATCTGTTTAAAAGAATTTGGTGATCTACTGTATCAGAAGCAGCACTTAGATCCAGTAGCACCAGGACAGAAGGGTTTTCTTCATGTCCATGTTACACCTGAGATCATTTACGATCTTTAACAGGGCCGTCTCTGTACTGTGGCTCATCCTAAAACCAGATAGATATTTTTCTAAAATACTGTATTTATTTAAAAAATCATTTAGCTGAGTAAAAACAAGTTTTTCTGAAATTTTGCTTAAAACGGTAAGTTGGATACTGGTCTGTTGTTATCAAGAATGCTTGCATCTAAGTTGCTCTTCTTCAGAAGGAGCTTGACCACTGCAGTCACTACCACTACCATGTGCCTTCTTCCTCTAATCCTAACCATCCGCACCAGCATGTGCATTTGTTGACATCCCAGTTTGGTCACACTAAACCAAGGGCCAACCAGCACGTCTGCTCTGTGTCTGCGTTAGAGGAAATACCCCTCCATACCAGCAGACAGCGGTTCTTTGTAATTGTCATTCAAAATGGGAAATGGGAAGACTGTCTAGATGCCAGTTAGTAAGCTAGCACACTGAGAACACAATTCAATGCTGAAAGAGCAAAGCAGATTTACCAACAACAACAAAAAAACACCAGCTGATTGATCCCCAGCTCCTCATGTCTGCATGTCCAAGTATCATTGAGCAAGACTGCCTTGCCCTCAGTGTGTGTGTGTGTGTGTGTAAATTATTTACTGACTAGTTGGTGGCACCTTGTATAGTAGCCTGGTGGTTACCAGTGTATGAATGTGTGTGTGTGTGTGTGTGTGTGTGTGTGTGTGTGTGTGTGTGTGTGTGTAGTGACATGTAATGTTAAAGTGCCCTGAGTGCTGAAAAGAGTAGAAAGGTGCTGTACAAGTGCAGGTCAATTTACTATCCATTTTGCTGACTGCTGTGCACTGAATCAGTGTTTACCCTGCTGTTTAACCAGAGTAATGCAACCCAATGCCACCAAATATCATTCATAACTCTTCTATGAAAACTGAACAAGTCTAAATCTACCATTGTAAATTAATCATTGCGAAATTCAGTAGTAATGGACCACATAATGTTACCACAGACAGAGCCATAAGAATACATAAACCCTCCATTACTTAACTTATATATTTTTATATTCTCTTGTGGGGAGCTGTGCGATATAAGGGAAAAATATTGTCTCACGATAAAAAAATTCTATTGTTTCATTTTATGCTATATCATTTAATTAATTTACATCGTCTGATAACACTGTTGTCAAGGGGGCATCTACATAATGTACACACCAAAACAATGGAGGAGCTATAAAATGATCCTGAATGTGGGAATTCAGTTGGGTCCTTCAAAATAAAAGCACCATGCTTTCATCAATTTTATTATAATAGAACTTTATTTAGCTTTTCTATAACAGTTCTTTGTTTAACTTTATACTTTACTTTACTAACATTTTAACAGTATTTTTTTCATCTTTATTTCAACAGAAGTTTATGTTACTTTATAATATGGCAGTAACTACTTTGTTTGTAAATGCAGTTTATTTAATCATTTTGTATTTTAGTAGTTTGCAGTAGTTTAAAGGAGATACCATCAATATCAAGATATATATATATATATATATATATATATATATATATATATATATATATATTGTGTATTGTGATACAGCCTAAAACTATTGTGATATTATTTTAAAGCCATATCACCTAACCCTGTTCTCTCATCTGAAAGTCTAAATCTTCTAATCCTTCTGAGAAAACAATGAGTCTCTCTTTTAATGTATGTATATTAAAATGCTTTTCTATGGAGGATCCCTTCAAATATCAGTTTTGAGAGTGAGTAAGTAAGTAAGTCATGTAATCCTGAACCTTATCTGTCCCGTCAGCTTCCTGCAGATTTCTGCTTCCAACAAGGGACTCCCAGTGAAAACGTCTCCACTGAGCATGTGGACTTTCTGTTGGCCCGCCAGCAGTGGAGGAAGATGGAGGAGGAGGTCAAAGGTCAGCCAATCCCCAAACCAGGGCTCAGAGCTCAGGGGAGCTTCCAGGGCACCCACTCTTCACTGTATCCCCCCACTCGCAGCCCCCGACTCAAGCACAGGTAGGAAACACTGCTGGTTCTGTCTGTTCTATTTGAGAGCATGCTGTCGAGCTCTAACAATAAGCTGATAAAGCAATTAGTTAAATTACAGAAGAATATTTGGTAACTGTTTTAACAATTGCTTAATCATTAAAATCATTTTTGGGCAAAACTAGGTAATAGTCTCTGGTTCCAGCTTCTCAAAAGTGAGGATTTGCTGCCAGTCTTGACTTTATTTGATACTTAACTGAATATCTTTGAGTATGTTTATTGGGAAATTGTAATATTCACTTGTTCACTGTTTTCTGAGATTTTTGTATACCAATCAGCAGATTAATGGATAATGAAAATAAGTTTTATTTGCAGCTCTAAATAGCTGACATTTTACCCCTTTTTCCTTAAAAAATTGCATATTAAAAAAGTGCTTTAAGGGTGATAGAACCATTTTTTTTTCCAGATACCTCGTGGTGTTGCCATAGCTGCTTCTGTATCTTGTTGTGTATCAACAGAATAACCTGCATGAATATGATTGGACATTTCAGTCAGCTGGTAGCCAGACAGCTAATAATTAGCCAATGATCATGAAGCCTGGTGCTGTTTGGCCATCCAGCGGCGTAATATAACAACATCATCAGCTCCTGACCGGCTGCATTCTCACCGTCCAGCTGTGTTTGAGGTGGATGCAGAGGGTGGCTTTGGGCGTCACGCTCTTATGCTAAGAGCAATGACAGAGTGGACAGATTTGACAAATTCGGAATGAGAATGGGCTTGCGTACCCTATGCTTTAGCCTGACATGCATCCAGAAATGAAACTAAACTAAACCACAACACAGACCACAACAACTGTGATTGGTCTTTTTAGTATCATACCGTTCCAACTCTGGTAAAGACAAATCCAAAGTTAATGGTAAATACAATATTTGGTTAGATATGTAAGAAGTCATACTTAAGTTTAACACCATTATGTTGGTCAAAAAAGTGTCCAAATGGTGGCACAGTTACTCCAGCTCCAGCATGATCTGCTCAGTTTCAGTGGCCATAGCTTGGAGTAAACAAAGAAATTCAACACAGTGGAATAGAAACCCAATTGCCAACCAGGGTTTTGGAGATAAAATTGCAGAACAATACAGACACACCTAGACACAAGTACAATAGCTTACAATGGTGTAGGCCGTTTGTGTATATTACAGCAAAGACTCTGCACAGAGGGAGGAGCAGGTGGCAACTTGTTGTATTGTATGGGAGCCTGAGCCCCAGTGTTTGAATGTAACATGAAGTGTAAAAGCAGAAGACTTAAAAGGCACTATCCAAATGCAAGTCCAAGTCCATTTACTGTACATGTTGACCAGAAGAAAAAACTAAACAAAAACATTTCCTAATTTTTCTTAAAACTTGAGAATCGAATGGAAACACAGCTCTATTTTCCTGTTGGCTTTTAGTTTTAGTTCATCTTAGCTTAGGCCAGTGTTCTCCTGTCCTCTCAAAGGGAGATACACCCACCAGTGCCCAGGGAGCCTGCCCTGTCCTCCACCATGTCCCCTAGTTCAGAGGACTCCGGCCTGGATGACTTGTCATACCGCAGCCCACCGGAGGAGCCAGAGAGTGCGGTGGAGAGAGAGATCCGACTGACTCTGGAGAGAGAAGAACGGCACCGCAGGGAGAGAGGGGTGATTACACAGGGCCTCGCTATACCCAGGTAGCCAAAAATAAACTGGACGAAAGGGTGGGGTTTTTCTTTAGTGGCCAGATTTTCAACTATGTTCACTAACTAGTCAGCAACAAGGCAAATAATGTATTTTGGGTTCGTCAAGGCTTTTTTTTTTTGTCTGGAAACAGCTGCCTGTTGTATTCATTAAGCAGTTTGAGAGGGAGAATGTCAGCTTGAAAACCAAGACACAGAGCCAAAAGAGGCTAAACTGCCCCACAGAGTTGAGAACTGCTGAGTGACTTTGAGCAAAACCAAACCAAGTTGTGACTGTTAATGTAAAAATATTGTCAAGTCAATTGTATTTTAAGTATAGTGTCAGTTCACAACAGAAGTCATCTCAAGGCACGTTTCATATAGATCAGGTCAAACTACATTCTTTCATTTATAGAGACCTAACATTTCCCATGAATAAGCACAATGACACTGGCAAGGAAAGCTCCACTGAACAGGAAGAAACCTTGAGCAGGACCAGGCTCTTGGTGGGCGGCCATCTGCCTTGAGCTAAGATAGAGAGAGAGAGAGAGAGAGAGAGAGAGAGAGAGAGAGAGAGAGATGCACCATAGATACAATAATACAAATACAAACTTGCAACAACAATAATAAAAATATGATGATTATAATTGTAGCAGGACCATGACGCAGGCACAGCCACAATCCAGGTGCAGTGTAGTCCAATAGCAGCCTCATAAGGGACAGTTCAGGGCTCACTGGAGTCAGCCCTAAACATTAGCTTTATTAAAGAGCCTGGTCTTATGCTTTCTGTTAAATGTGGAAAGGGTGTCTAACTTCTGAACTCAAACTCGGAGCTGGTTCCACAGAAGAGGAGCCTGATAGCTGAAGGTTCTGGCCCCTAGTCTACTTTCTGAGCCTCTAGGAACTCCAAATAACCCTGCATTCTGTAGTGCAGTGTTCTGCTGGAGTAGTGGGGTACTAGGAGCCTTTTTAGGATATGTTGGGGGCTGACTATTTAGGGCATTTTAAGTGAGGAGAAGGATTTTTTTTTCTTGCCATGTTGCAAAGATAAAAAAGGTGGTCCTTTAGGTTAATATAATGGTGTTAAACGGGCTGGAACCAAATATTCAGCTATTTGAATGTTTGTGAACTAGGTGAGTATTTGGGGGAGGGTTGCAGAGGGTGAATGTCGTTTGTGTGAGTACTGCAGCACAGTGCAGGTAAATTATAATGAGAAGCACTTATCATTTCAGATGCACAACCAAATTTAACATACTAAAACATGTTACAACCGCTATCAAGCAGTTGGAAGCAAACCACGCTCTCCCTCACCTGACAGTGAAGCTCCAGGACGCAAGGTGTTTCCCTCACTCCTGACACTGTCAGCTGTGGGCACACAATGTCTCTCACTGCTCTTGTATATGCCACTTGTATATCTTTAGATGATGTTACTTGGGCCAAATAGCCCACAATAACTTCCATTTTGTAGGATATTCAGGTTAAGCTCTGATGTCATACTAAGTTTAGCTAACTGCCTCATTTCATGTGGTGTGATAGATAGATATTACTGGTGTCATCTGCTTTGTGATGGAAGTTTATGGAGTGTTTCTCAATAATATTTGCCAAGGTAAGCATATTCAAAGTGAGTAGAATTGGTCTAAGCACAGAACCTTGGGGTACTCCATGACTAACTTTAGTGTGCATGGAGGATTTATTGTTAGCATATACAAACAGTGCCATCTCTGTGATATGATGCACTCTAAATCCAGATTAACAGTCCTCAAATAAAGTATTGTGTATGTAGAAACTATTAGAGCAGCTTAAAATATATGGGATATTGCATTAAAAATCCATCAGTAAAACTGCTCAGTATTAGAATTGAAGTATAGTAATAGTAATATTCCACTGTGTTTCCTTCTACTGGGAACCAGATAAATTGATCCAAAATGAAACTTTGAAACTGATTATTGTTTCTGTATTGTTCTGTGTTCAGACCCTCCACCCTGCAGACAGGACGATCTCCTCCTAGACCTCCAGCCTGCCGCACCCCTACCTTGTCCATCTCCCCGTCCCCTTCCTGCTCCTCATCAATTCCCCGATCGGTCTACCATGAAATGACAGCCAATAATGTCATCATTTTGGAGCCCGACTGCTCCAGCTCCGCATCCAGGAACCGCTTACTTTCCTCTGCAATCGGGGGACTCTCTGATTGGCCGGCTAGCCAGGATGCAATGCCTTCTGCCAACGTCATTGTTGTAGAAACCTCCAATCTCATCATTCGCAGCGCTTCTGAGTTCTGCCTAAGCTCCGCCCCTGTGTCCATGGAACCACAGGAGAGCACTTTCACATCCAATCCGTTCTTCAAGTTACGCTCCCTCAGCAGCCAGTCTCTGGTGGAGCAGGAAATCCGCATGGTGAGACAGAGGGAGGAAGAGTGGAGGAGGCAGAGGGAGGAGATGTGGAGGAGGAGGAGGGAGGAAGAGTGGAGGAGAGGGAGAGAGAGGTACGATACTGTGCTGGTATCTCCAGGCCTCACCGATAACATCAGCTTCAGTGGTACGTAGAATTGTGGCAACTTATCTAAGTAACCAGAACATTTGTGGGGACATAAACAAGTAAAGAACCTAGAAACATTTCTGTTATGTTGTGGTTGAGCTGATTCACTTTCAAAACTTGGCTAAAGAGATCATAGAGGTGTCAGTTAACTAGGCAACATCTGAACTGAACCAACTGAACCGCCTCTACTTGTCCATTTTTAGGTCATTTTTTTTGGCCTAACTTCAATTCACTGAGTATGTTTCCATGGTTTTAGAAAAAGTCAAATTATTGTGTTAGTCCGAACTAAACTAAAATTTAAAAAACCATGTTAAGATGTTAGTCTGGCTAAATCATACTATGCTGAAAATATTGAAGTTGAACAAACACACCTAGATAATGCAATTGGGGTTGATTTACTCTTTCATGTGTACGCCTCAACCAGACCTGACCTGGCCTCGGCATTATTTGTATGCTTTCAAGGTCCCCGCATTCAGCTTTGACCTGGAAATCGAACAGCATATATTTATAGAAGAAAGCCAGGAAAAACAAAAAGTGAAGAAGAAGGAAGGAAACCAAACCAAGACAAAGATACCAAGCAAAGCGTGGAGTGCATATTAAATGTACAGTGCCAAAAAGTAATGCATGCTAATTTGCTTGGTATGTGACATAATAGGTCATCCAGAAGAAGGTCCAATAGCATCTAGCGAAAAGGGGACATATCTCCACCTACTTGTCACATTCACCCATTCACACACATTCACCATACATGGTGCCACCTGCTACTTAGTAACTATTCATTTACACTCACACTCCGATGGCACAGAACTGGGAGCAATCTGAGGGTCAATAACGTGCCCAACGATACTTTGTCATGTTGACTGAAGGAGCCGAGGATCAAACCGCTGACCTTCCAATAAGAGGACAACCCACTCTTCCCCTGAGCCACAGCTGCCACACTTAACTGTGCATGGAAACATACTGAGTGAATGTATAGTCGGGGAATCAAAACAGTGTCTATAATAATTCGAGGGTTTGCAGATGATGGTGTATTTTCACCATTCTTATCCATTACTGACCATAACTGAACAGGACACTAGTCACTACTGGATACAGAGTGTGTATCCAGTAGTGATCCATTCTTAAAAATCTTGTTTCCTTATTAAATGGTAATGCTCACCGCTGTGATTTAATTCTCTTTTTGTTTCATTTGTTTTATTCCTAGTGCCAGAGGTTCCAGACAGATGTGTCTCCTCCCCTTCATCCCCCTCCAGGACCCGCAAAATGGAACGCTCCAGTATGTCTTGTGACCACAAGGTTGGTTCACACACACACACACACACACACACACACACACACACACACACACACACACACACACACACACACAAGCTCTGTCTACAGTATCTGTATCTACCTGGGGACAGAGTTACTTGCTGGAGTCTCTGTAGCAAACTAATAAGAAATCTGAAAATCTATGTACTGTATATCTTTATCTAGTTATGTTACTAGTCAAATTGTAGTTTATTCTAGTTTTAAAATTACTTGGTTATCTTCAGTATGGTAGCTCTGACATCCCAGAGCAACAAGACTTGATCTATCCAACAGTCAAGATTTACTGGACAAGACAGAAAATTAGCAAATTACATACATTACCTTGACTAAGGTGGCTTAGCAGTTGGCTATGTACACATCCAGCAGACACTAGCAACATTATTTCAATTTTGGAGTTGTGTCTCTGTTAAGCTGATGAATATCGCTCAAGAATTCACTCTACTTTTTGCTCTGTTTTGGTCTCCACTAATTCCTGAGGGTAACATCTACCTTTTAAATATAATTTTAATCCCCTACAGTAATATTCATACAAAAATTTCACGTCCTGCTTAATAAAAACATGCAATATAATGATTTTTGCAATGTATACTGTTAGACAGCAGCTGACTGTATTTCACTGTGTTGGATTGTTTCATTGATCAAGTGCATATCATGAAAATTTTCAGATTTGTTCTTTTGTACTTTCCATGTTGGGTAATTGATTTCTTCCTTTACTCATCCATTCATTTATCTTTATTAATTGTGAACTTCCTGATTTGTTAATCAGTTGGATTGATTATTTTTTTAATCCAGTAGTTCACAATTTCTCAGTTGTATTCATTGTTTGGCTCATTTTTTCATCTACTCACCATTTTTACATTTATCCATCTAATAAGTCCTCCAACCATCCCATCTTCTCTTTCTCTTTTTGCCCATCCATCAATCATCCATCCATCTGATAATCCTTCCAACCGTATTCATCTGTCCACCCATCTTGGCTCCAGTGGTTCAGCTGAATCTCCCCCTCCCTCCAGTTTCCCCCTTGCCTCTCTTCGGTGCCAAGACGACAGAACGCCATGGCGCAGCGATGGGAGGCCTCCCTGTTAGCCAATCAGAAGAAGGAATGAGCAAAGACAGTGGTCAGCTGTCGGCCATTTGAAAATGAAATCTTATGCCTCCGATCCTTCATCCTTCTGTAAGAAAAATCACACAGCCCTCTCTGTCAGCAGCTGATGTTTGATGTCTGTCAAAGCTATGAGTTTGAAGCAATGCATTACAAATGTGTTGTCTGAAGGATGCCCCATGAAAGGAGGACTGCGTCGTTCACTGAGTTTGGTTTCAAAGATTAACGTAAATTACCTAGTTTGGGTTTCTAGAAAAGTTCGGCAAAGTTGAGAAGTCCTGCTTTCAGAGTCAAACTGGTTTTTTTGCAGGATGTCTGAAACAAAAGGACTGTAAGTCACAACGGAACTGCCAGCCATGTCACACTTAACACTTTTTTTCTTATATATAATAACTTTTGTGGACGTTGAAGGCACAGGAGGCTTGTAACTATAATAAATTAGTATAAAATTCAATCATAATACAGTAATACCACCATTTTTGACATATGACCCAGATTTTATGTAAACCTTTGAAGCACATGTCAAAATCTGTAAAAAGACACTATTTGTTTTAACTGAAAAAAATCCAGGCTGCCTTAAAATTTAAGTTGACTGAATTTGAGAGAATAGGTTGAGGTAATTCTATAATGATTTAACTTTCAAATTCAATCAACTCCAAAATTTAAGTCAGCCTAGACACTGACTTTTTTCAGTAAAAACAAATAGCTTCTTTTTACAGTGTATTCTCCTTTAATATTTATTATTAAAGCACTTTTATACTTAGATATTAATGAAATATGGTACTAGTACAGATGTTGATATTTATTGATTTTTATGAGTATGACTGACTGTAATGCAGTGATTTTCAAACTTTTTCTGGGCAGTTGCATTTATAGGTCATTCATTGGTCAGATACCAATGTAATCTGTATATTTTAAAATGCCTAAAACTATAGTGTTCATTTTAAAAGCTTTTAAGAGCTAGCTATGCATAGCGGAGATTTTGAGAAGGTACGTGCAAAAAAAGAGAAAGATCTTGCATTTTGTGTTGTTTTTAAATGAAAGATCATGTTTGTGAAAGGTACCAACCCGGACTTTGAAAATCACTGCCTTAATGAGATGTTACCATGAACCATTGATCAAGACAGTTTAGATCTTCCAGGCTTCTATGTCAGCCACCTTGGCTAAACAGTGCTAGCTGCTAACTGAATACCATTTTGGTTGCAATGGTACAGACTAGCTTTTTACCTCCTCCCTAGAAGAGATTGGTTTTAACCCAAATGGAGCTCTGGAGTGCAGTTTTGTGGGTCTCTTACAAATGAAATGAAAGAAAGCAAACATGACAGAATTTTTTGAGGATATTTTCTCAAAGTTGCAAGCCATGCAAGCTTTCTTTCCTTTTTGCTTTTTTTCTACGTCAGCATGGAATGCACGGTGTACGGAACAGGGCATAGACATTCTTGATGAAAGCTTGAAGTTCTACAAAAAACAAGCAAGTTTATCCATGTTAAGATCATCTTTAAACCAACATGTTACATTAGTTTTGGTTAGCTCTGTTTGCCCAGAAGTTTCTTAAGAAAAGTAAATACGGCCAGAAAGAGAGTGCTCAAGGGATGATGTTTTTCTGTAGGCCAACCTGGAGGCTAAGTCACCATGGTTCCTTCATCAAAAAGCCTATGAATTTTTTTCATTGGATTTTGGATCATGCAGAAAATGAGCTCTGTGTTAAACAACTGCTTATGGTACTTACATGTTTTGTTCAGAAAAATAATCTTCACAAATGAATACCACTTTTAGGATTTTTGAAGCCTAAATGGAATCACCAGAAGTAAAAAGCTAACTTTAGGCTATAAACAAACGTACACGACGCTCGATGTGATGAGGTTTTGTAGTCTCATTTAGCTACTTGTTAGCAACCGCCGTTTTTAAGACACATAAAAGCTTCCAAGTTCACAGTTGGGTATTTACTGATTTATTTTATGTTGTAGAGCAAAATGTGAACGTCTCTTCAGCTTGGGTTAACCACAGACCTTGTGATAAACATCTAAACAAAATCCCATAAAAAAAAGGTGACTTGAGACAAGGGAAACAGAGGTGTTGAAAAGCTAACAGGTTCTAGAATTCATTCCTGTGTGGTTAATTTTCTATAACAGAGCTATTAAAAGGATAAACTTCTAATAGGTCTATGGATTCTAAAGAGACCTGACACACAAGGCACTCCCCACACAGCTGTACATTGTTAGCTAGCTTATAGCTAATTATACAGTTCTTACATAAATCATTAGCAGTTTGGAGCAAACAGAGCAGAAAATTGAATTGTAAGAACACTCCAGCTGTTAAATACATGTGAATAACTCAAGGCAAATGTTCACATTTAGTCTGTATACACCTTTAAAACAAATTGCTACAACCTGGCCAAACTCTGTCTGTCTGTGACTCTGCTGTTTTAACAAAAAGAACTTCTGACTGAATCAGATATTCTATTCCTAAAGTCTAGTGAAGAGTTTTACATATTTTTATGTCCTGTCTTGATTCCTAAAAAGAGATTTATCGTATTGTATTTTTGCTGCATATATTTATGAATTAAGCAATGCTTCGAAATCCTTAGCTTTTATTTGTAAAAGGTTTATATTGTATCAGAATGACTGCCTGAATTGGAAGTCTGCCATGTTTTTTAGGGGACGACTTCTGTGCATGTGTGTGTTTTATAGTAATCAGCCAGTCGGAGCTTCAAGAGCTCCAGAACAAGCTCACTCACTTGTTTCCCCAATAAACTCAACTTGACTTGGCTGTTGACCAAAGGACCCAGCCAGCATTTGCATGTAGGGCCCATTTGGGTAATTAATGGGTTGAGAAATGGACCCTATATGGGATTGTCCACAGGTTCCATAATGGCCCCATGCCAATTGCCCACATGGGTGGGCTACCTGCATACCAAGAGGGTATAGATGAAAATGGTCACCTTATCTGGGGCCCACTTGGGTAAACAATTGTGGAACTCATGGAAGATGGACTATCTCATTTGGGCCTCATATATAAATGTTGGCTGAAATGCATTCAAGTCAACTCAGAAATCGGATAACTGCCAGGGTGAAATCATTACCAGCCGAGTGGATTGCTTGTCAGTTTGGCAGCACTATATTTTTGATGTGCTATTGGCGTTTATGTGTTTGCACTACTGTATTACAGTATAAAGATCCTACTAAAGATCAATCACCTTGGTAGCTGATAAACTCCAATTGAGCTGTGAGTCACTGTGCATCCTGAGGCTGTGTCTATACAAATGATGTAGCTTGTAACTATATTTTGCACTCATTATTTAAATGCTAGGTTTGAATTTCTTCAAATCTATCTTAGTATAAATCTACATTTGATATGTAGGTTGAAAGAGTTGGTGGATGCTGTTTTCCTCTTCTTCTTACTCTTCAAACCATCAACCCTCCAATAAGAAATACAACCTTCTCTACTTCTGTATATGTAAACACAAGGGGTTTTACCAGACATTCTAAGTTTGGAAAATAAATGTGTGCATCTCACAAGCAGAAACTATACATTTCCTATGATAACGGAAGTGTATTTATAAAAAACAGAGTGCATGTAACAACCGTAAGTTGAGGATACCTAGTTTGTCAAATGTGTGTAAACGGCACTGACCAAGTGGCAATATAATTTAACAAGTTGAAAATGTTGAATATTCAGAAATGAATGTTTAGCCAAAGAAAACCTTATCAAGGGTGAGGCAACAGCACAATTGTTTCTCAAACTACCTAGTTCAGGTGTTATTTAGTGATTTATCTGTCCAGTGACATAGATTAAGTGGACCTCAAATATGCACTCAGGCACGAAATAGAAAACGAAATATAACCCGAAGAAGTCCATAAAATTGTCTCGGAGTTGGTTTATATTAAAAAATTAAATTAAAAATTAAATTTTGAAGATGAGGTACTTGATTTGGCTTACTCAAATCACAAAACTGTGATTTCTGCACAGAATTAAGCTGAGAATGTTTTTAGTTGCCCATACTGTTTATTGTAGGGATTTGTTCAGGGCCAAATTATAGCCAACTTTAACTGTTGCAGTGTATGTAAGTATTGTATTAAGATAGACTTGAAAAAATCTGAATATATTCTTCATGAAGAAAAACTGTGATGTCAAGAGATTCTGAGATGTATTGAATGCACAACAATAACTGCTGTGTCCAAAGCAGGGCAGAGTTTAAGTTGAGCATGTCATGATGTTCCTCTGTTAGATACACTATATGATTGCACATATTAACCACTACCACACACTTGTTTGCCCTGTGATTTTGGATGTTATATCCACATCCATACCTGGTTTGGCTCCTGTTTTAGCCTCACTTCAGTCAGCCTCACTATAGAAGACACTTTATTATTCACAGCTCTACTTTTAGTTTTTAGATCAAATGCATTTAGTCATAAAGTTCTGTAACATTTCTGATTTTCTCACTGAACACAGAGAACCACATGCTACTCGCTAGATTATTCTGTATGGAGTCATATAAACAGCTGTCCTTATTCTAACAGCTTTTCCTCAATCGCTAATTAGCGTAATTTCTTCTGGTTCCGTGATTTCTTAGTTTGTTTGCCTTGAGTTTCAGTTATTTATGATTGCCAAATTAAAGGTCTGGTGGTGACTTCTTCAATAAACTCCTGAAACCTACTGTGTGTGTCCACTGTCTGTTAATCTGTCAGCTACCATTTTGATTTTTTGTCTTTTTTTTTTTTTTTTTACAAAATGTAAGTTATCCTGATGTCAGTTTACAGTGATGACTTCCTAAATAGAACAAGTTTTTCCACCAAGGACCTTACACATACCAGTCATTCTCTAGCATCTCTTTAACTGGAGCAAGTAAAGTTAAGGCATAAGGTCAGAGGTTGTGGCATCATTAAATGACTACTGATACATCAAATTTATATGAGTGAATGATGTCATTTACATGCCCATCCCACACAGAATTATATGACACCTATACAACAGAAGTAAAAGACATTTCAACTGTAGCTTCCAGTACACTATCAATAAATAACATATTCAATTTTGCAAATAACAAAACAAAACCTGTTTCATCAGTTACAATGTGATATTGTATCGTATACATTGTTTGAGAAAGTTGTCTCAGAAAGTAAAATTATTTATTAATTTATTAATTAAACAGCCACAGAAATAATAACAGGAAATATCACTTCCAGACAGAGACAGTGCCGTCTTTCTTTTAGTCCATGCTTGTTCTATTAAGTCAAACAACTAAGCTAACAGATCTGTATCCTACCTTATCTCTTTTACTTCAACTTTGTTAAATAACTGCAATCTAAAATCATAATATAGGCTATACAATGCAAAATGAACTTTATTTTCTATTTTATTGAGATCACATGAATAACAGAGTCTGTCTTCTATACCAGTGCCCACCCAATGTCCTGTTTCCATGTGGAGAGGGAGTATACCAGACCTGAACTGAGCACACATCTGTCATATTACCACATAATAACACTTTATGATGAAGGTGGTTATCGTGCTTTCCACAGTTATCCAACAGAAAGAATTAGAATTGATAGTATTTATTTATCATGCAGCAGTTCTTACTAAGCTACTTCTTAATAACATTTTCCCTGTTGTAGAGTTTCAGGGGAGGAGCCCCCCCCCAAAAAAAAATGTGAGGGATGTGAGAGTCTAAATACAGAGGAGACCTGATACTTTCAGATATATAATGTTGTGTTTGCTACAAGAATATTGTCCTTTAATGGCTTATTTTTGACCATTTTTCTTTTGAGAGAAGAAATGACCAATGATTTATTTTACAAATGAAAAGCAACAAAATACAAAGTACTCAGCAAACAGAAATAGAGCCATGGTTTATGGTGGCGAATGTCATTTCCCCAAAGTGCATCACTATTGCTAAGGTTGCACTGCCAAAATGAGAATCACAAATTACTTTTACTAACAACACCCTATAGGCATCAGCTAACAGTAATACCACTGATGCTCCAGCATTTCCATCAATAACAGGACAAAGAATCTAATGTTTGGTCATAACAAACTAAGACAAGAGTGCAGTATGAAGGTTACACTGAACAAAGCATCAACAGAAGTAAAAGAAGATCCAACATCTCTGTCAGTCTGTCTGGCCGAGACAGTGGGTGTAACAGAATCATTGGAAAATGGAAGAATATGGGTCTAATAACAAACATAATACTGCAACACAATACTGCAATTATGCCAAAACTTCAACCTGGGAAAATAATCCCACTTGTGACCAATAGAAATAAAACGTTTTTGAGATATGAAGTCAGTAGTGGAAGCTGAGCAGCAGGTGATGAATAAGGAGCTAAAGGCTTCTGCATGTCAGATGGATCCCCTCCTCTTCTTCACTCCTTGTCTGTACCTGACACACACAACACACACACAGTACATCATCAGTGCAGCTTTACACCAGGCGGCTGTGATTTCACACTGACTGATATAAAATGGTTAATACAGAAAGGATTTTGTTGAGTTACACTTCACAAATGTCACATACTAAAATGCTTCACTTTGAGACACACCATGCTTATGAATGTAGCTGTTTCCATAAATAGACATGACAACAAGAAAACTACAATACAGCTGCTATTCTGAGTGAAAAAGACAACAAAAAGTCATTCCCTTTTGTGCTTCAGAGCAAAGGCAAACCTAGAGTTGAATTTAAAATCACTCTCCTGTCTTACAAAGATCTGAGGAGCCAGAGCCTTCAGCTGTCAGGCTCCTCTTCTATGGAACCATCTTCCAGTTTCGGTGAGGCAGACAAAAGACTTTCCTCTTTGATAAAGCTTATAGTTAGGGCTGGCGCAGCCTTGCCTTGAACCAGCCCCTAGTTAAGCTGATCAAGTAGGTCAAGTCCGCCTGGACACTTCTTCTCTCTCTCTTCATTTACACACATTCATGTTCAATTGAGGCATGTTACTAAGCAACACGTTCTCATCCCAAGTTGTGAAATGTTGCCGGTTTTCAGTGGACTTGCGCATCTACATGTAACTCTCTAAGTATCGTGATGTCAGCGCAAGCACATGGTGGGATGATGCTGCACAAGGTTATGTTTAGGCAACAACAGCACACATCAATAAACACACATGCTGGTGTGGATGTTTGGATTAAGGGAAGGAGGCACATGATGAGGTGTAGAAAAAAAAATCACATTTGGATGGGAAGTGAACACCAGACTCCAACATGAAAGTCTGTGGTTTGTTGGACCCATCCACCACCCTTCCCTCCTGCCTTATAGGTGCCCTGATGCTCCTTTTATAACATAATTAGTAGCATTTCAACCTGACGCTGTCTTGCTGCGTTTCATGGACATGACAGGTCCTGTCCGCATCCTTGACTGACACCATCCGTACACATATCATGCAGATGTGGCAGGTGCTGTCTGGCCGTACCCTGGCATATAATAACACCACGACTCATTCTGTCCAGCGGCATTCTCCCATGATACTGTCCAGTCATTTTTCAGGCTGATGCAAAAGCTGGCTTTTGGTGTCACGATCTAATACCGAAAGTACTGTTGAAGCGGAAGTATCTCACAAGTTCAAAATTGCGAACTGCGTGGAAATATTACAATGCACTCTGGTTTTTATCTAGCCACAAACAAGTGTCCTGTCACACAAACATGATATTCATTTGAAATAAACTTTGGAACCTTAACTTTGGATGTTTATGTCAGATCTTGAGCTTTTTACCACCTCCCATGGTTTTCATCAGCATACATTTGTTCAGTTGTTTTGGAACTGTAGATACTCAAACTATCCACTGTTTTATATATATCCTTTATTTAACCAGGGAAAAGACTCATTGAGATCTTTTTTTAAACCTTTTTTGGTCTTACCTTTCATTCTTGTTGTAGAAACCGTAGCTTATGAAACAAATCCACCAACAAGCAAGTAAGTGGACCATGAGTTTTCTTTAGTCTCTGAGGTGCCTGGAGGTGGTAGAGTGTGTGTTGATGTAACTGTGGACTGATCATGTCCTGCAGCCACACACAAAGGTACCATTGTAATCAATGACAAATGAATGTTGTCTGCCTGTCAGTGCCAATGATACAAGTCCTGTCATTAATGTCATTAGACCTGATGCTGTCAGCTACAGGACACATCCTGTGTGTGTATATACACACACACACACACACACACACACACACAGTGGTAAAATGAACTGACATCAGTGTCAATATGAACTAACACAGACTGATATCCAGCGTGACTCTGTGGGACATCTGAGCTAATTCACATCAAACGGGATTAATGTGACAAACAATCATACCCACACACACACACACACACACACACACAGTGCTGTGATGAGTTCCAACAGCACAGGCACAAAACACTGTTTAAATCAAACAGTAACAAAAGTTTATTAGTGTTGTAATTATACATGCTCGTCATCTGACAGACTGTACACAAACATTTAGAGTTCATACATCTGAAGTTAGTATGAAACTGTGACACATATCAGTAGATAAAAAGGTTAATGAAAGTTATAACAAACAAAAACAAAAATCATTATGGTATTATTATTATGAAATAACTGTGAGACCGTAAAATATATAATTTTAAACAATAAATTGATCTATTTGTACCATGTTATACCGACAAAGTGGTTCCAGATTTTAACAAAGGGTTTTAGTCTACATTATGTCATGTAATAATTTGGAAATATAATCTCTGTCATTGACACTGTGTTAATCCTATTTTTTTATTTGTAGAAACCAAAATAAAAGCTGCATCATACGTCAGACAACATTTTATAAACATCCCAGTTTTTATTCTAATTTGATTTGATAGTGGGATAACATCAAGCTGTTTTAGTCTATTAACCCTTTGTAACCTAGGCGAATTGACTTGATTTCTTTGACAAACATAGGAACAAGGCAAATTAAGAAGAAATTACCCAGAAATTAATAAGAAGTACATACAATTTATTAATTATACCCCCCCCCCAACCCTAACCTCTAACTCCTACCCCCCTCAAATAACTTTAAATATATAATTATGACAATTTTAAATAGTGTTCTCCATGGCTAAATGAAAAAAAAATGCTTTTCTATACTTTGTCCTTGCATTCGTGGGACATTTTTTGCCAAGTTGCTCATTGCTTCTTTTTTTTTTTTTTTACCATGTTTTTTAAAGGAATATAACTAATTAACTCATGAATCAAAGCTTTGAATACTTGTGAAAGGCATCTGAAATCTGAAAAAAGTGGTATTGCTCCAGGTTTGAAAGGGTTAAAATCCTTCAATTTACTTTCATTTTTCTGTGCACCACTACTTCTCTTTCAAATCTACAGCAGAGACCAGTGTAATAAGGAACACAGTACAGTGCAATGCACAGTGCGTACTTGTACTTGTATGTGTGTGAAAAAACTTGTGAACTTGTGAAATGCCATATAAAAGTTTTTACTTGAACCATATATACATTTCATCGTCTCTACTCTGAGTTACTGTAGCTACTCATCATGATGAACTGTTTTGCACCAGCAGAGGGAGCCAGAGGGGGGCAGCTCTACTGCTGTTCACATGGAATGGCTTTATCTGATAGACACATTTACACAGATCCTTGTCATTATCTGGAAGTGCACAATCACTTAAAAGAAATAAACAAAAAACAATGAAAACATTTTCGTACTATTTATAGTGAGTCATGTCATATCGCACTCTAGATGTGCATGTGATCAAACATGTATGATTTGAGTATGGATATTCATTTAGAAAGCACAGAAGTGCATTATGCTGCAGATGGTTTGTGAAATGTATCAATGTGCAATGATGACATTCACTGTAACTTACTAAGGTTGACTCATAGTAAATGTTCTCTTCCAAGGACAAAAATTCAATGTTTTAGTTTTACATTCAGGTGTACAAGGAGTGCATGTTTGATCCTCAGATGATGAATGTCTGGGTGGATTCTGCTTTTTAGCTGAATTACTCGTGATTTTTTCGGCCACAAGGTGGCAGAAATTTCCTTGACAAGCTGCCAGATTTGAAATATTATCACCCTGTAACGTTATTTATGCTAACACTTTAGCAAACAATTGTGTATTTGCATATCAGACAGACATGGAGCAAAGTAAGAGGTGATTAGCAATCCTGTTTTGGTCAAAAGCTTTTGATACAGTACTTTTGGAACCAAAAATAACACCTATAAACATGTTACTAGACCCTAGATCTGTTTAGTGTTTCCACTGCAGACTGTACTCCTGCATGTGGGCAGGGCACTCGCTGTATGTCCCTGTCTGCCAGTAATACAAAGTGAACTCCGCACATTGTTTATCGTTCACAGAAAGGGCTTGCGTGCCAACATTTTCAGAACAAAAAGGAAAAGGCTGGCCTGAGAGTCTCTCTCTTTGGGATATTTATAAATAGAGGGTTTCTGCATTCACCACTTTTCACAATGGAAATGCAAAGAAAAAATGCGTACCAAGCTGAACTGAAGTGAACCCACCTGCTTTGTGGAAACTCAGCACATGATCACCAGCTAGTCTCTACCTGTGTGTGTCTGCTGGTCCAGCAGAGTACAGTAGCTTTAACAGAGCTCTCTGCTGCTGCTGGAAACAAGGATGAATAAAGAGGGGGGACTGAGCCAAACAGTTTAAGTTTTCAGTTGAGTTAGAAGTTGAAATGTTCCTCTAAAAGATATGGCTTAAAAGAGATCAAAAACCTCAGAAGAGCTGCAGAGTTGCTGATATTCCCTGTGGGTTCACCACTGTAACTGACCTCCTTTCATTCAAAGCATAAATATACAGTATATTAGTGGAGCTCTCTTCATGGGTAAAGCCAGATTTATGCCTGATGCAAGGGGTTAACATGAACCCCTGTGGTGATACCTACAGGAAGGCTTTATGATTTAGTTCAGCATCGGATTTCACCCACTGATACCCCCACCCCCACACCCCACAAACACTAAGCAGATGTATAGTACATATTTGGATCATCTCCTGCTTCCCTTTAATTCCCCACTGTAACTGGTTATAAATATGAGATGACTGCTGTAAATACTTTGACAGAGAGCAGTGAGCATGGCAGTTGTGTTTTAGTAAAAGCTTCATTGTCTTCACTATTAACAAACTGTATGGGGAACGGAGTAGGACAAAAAACAAGCAGCAGATCACAGTGCTGCTGGTCCCGATGTGTTAGGGCTGGGTAATATATCGATATGTTGACATGAGATGAGATATCTTAGATTTGAATATGGTAATACTGTGTTGTCTTCTGGTCGTACAGGCTGCATCACAGTAAAGTGATTTCATTTCTTGAACTTACCAGACTGCTCTTGCTGTTCTATTATTACCCACTTAGTCATTATATCCACATCACGGATGATTTTGTAAAAGCACCAACAGTCAATTCTACAACGTCACAGTATGGATATCAAGGTATTTGGTCCAAAATATTGATATATTTGATTTTCTCCATAGTGTCCACCTCCACCATGTGTAGTTCCATTTTTAAGGAGGCACAAGTCCTCTACTGCATAGCTTCAGCTAATCCCTTCACACAACATGATTCATGCTTCAGGAATGCTGCTACCATGATGTCAACACAAGCAGATGGTGGGATGATGTTGCATGTGCTTATGTTAAGGCAACTACAGCACATGGCTCCCAACACTGGGACGTCAACAAACACGCATGCTGGCATAAAAGGTTGGGATTAGGGAAAGGAGGCAAATAGTAAGGTGTAGAAAAAGACATGACATTAAGACAGGAAGCAAACACTGGACTCCCACATGAAAGTCCTGTGTATGTTGGACCTGTCATCCACTATGTTGTGTTTTTATCAGGGTGCAGGTTTTTTAAAGTTCCGTTAATCATGGGCGATCTTGGGCGACATTCCTATCTTTAGCAGGCTGTTGTTTTGTTGTGGATCAAGCTGTAGCACTGGATAGACGGACCTTGTTGGGAGCCATAAGACTCATATGCTAATTCAAAACATGCACTGCAGGAATTGAATGTTGCCATCAGCAGCAACATGCCCAAAGAACCAGATGGAATCTTCATAGTAGCTGCTGATTTTAATCAACTCCAAAGATGTAGCAGGATCAAGGACAAATGAAATTTAGTTTTTTTTTGTTTAAAAAATGACTAATAAATCTACCTTCTACCTTCTACCAGGCTCTGTTTTAAAGCGTGAATGATGATACTGGTATCATATCAAATTAGGGGACCTATCATATTAGCTTCTCAGGAAAGAGCCAAATAATGCTCCAAAGTTAGGATAAATTTTGGCAAGGAAAAGGGGCGTGGCCATTTCACAGTCCCATGCTAGTCCCATGTAGTTTGGGGCAAAAAAGACACAGTTTAAGATGCAGTATAGTATTTTTTCTGCCTGCTGTATTTGAATATATTTTTGCATATTGGGGTTCCAAAACAGTCTTGAAATTGCTCCCACATGTGAAAGAGCACACAGGCGCAGCTATCAGACTGATTCCTCGACTCTTGTCTCTCTTGTGTTTGTGAAATTGACCATGGGAACCCTGCTTGTTCATATGGACTTCAAAACAGTTTTGAAATGCAAAATAATGGAACTGTAAAAAAAACAAATTTGATTAATTTGACAGTTCTAGTTTTTATGTGTTTTTTGCAGAAGACTTTGTGATGTGCTCTTGATAAGTGCTTCACAAATAATTATAATTATTCTTACAAAAATGTCAGCAAAGTAATTTGCCATGCATGGAATGAAATGGTCTCCGATGTTGATTTCATGTTTGAGTTTGAACCTCCAGCCTGTTGTCAGTGTGTAGCAGCAGCTCAGCTGTTGTGCAGTTAGTGGTGAGGTTAGCAGACTGATGCAGCTGGTTACTGAGTTGGACACTCATGCATTAGTTAGTCCTGTTAGCAGACGGTACAGCAGGGTTTGTGTTTTTTCTGGATTTTTCTGATACCTGGTCCCAGCCGTCGCTCCATCCGTTTATCTCCAGCTCCCTCCACATGTCCAATGCTTCCATTGGCTGTTTGATAACTACTGTCTCCAAGCTGGATGTTGCATTTCTTCTCCTTCGTGCTGTTGCCGTCGCTGATGTATTCGTTGTCCTCGATGATGACGAGCTCTGCCTTCAGGGAGCCCTCAAACTCCTGACCCTGCCCGCTGTCATCCTGCGCCGTCTGGAAGCCCATGAAGATGGCTGTTATTGGCTCGGTGGTCTCCATGGCATTGAGGATGGTGTAAGGGGTGTTGTCTCCGTAGAGGGGGGAGGGCGCTCTGTCGGAGTGGGCAGAGCCAGTGTACAGAGTGGTGGGTTGTGTTCGATGGTGGCTGTCATAGGAGGGTGGGCTGTAACAATAAAGTTCTTCTTCGTCCACATTGATGTAATCACTCAGAGGAATATAATTGGCTGGAGTGTAGCAGAGCTGTGACTGGTAGGGAGATACTACTTCCTGGTCATGTGATCTGGGAGGAGAGCAGCCATTGGCTCTGCCTCCATTTAGCACACTGTTGCTTCTGATGATGTTGCAGCTGGGGTGGCTAATAGGCCAATCTGCCTGAACACTGTGACAGTTTCTCACCTGGTATGAGCTGTGACCATCTGTCAGGTTGCCATAGTGATGTCCCAACCCCTGGTGGTTTCCAGGCTGATGACCTTCCCTCAGGTTACTCTGGTTGTTTCTTTCTTTCTGCCCTCTGTAATGGATTTCCTGGTGACCATAGCGACTCTCTGGCCCTGGTTTCCTCTGCCAGTTCCCCCTGCAGCTGAAGTCTCTCTCTGTGACGTTATTTCTGATGAGATGGTCAGTAGAATATCCTCGCTGGTTTCTCAGGTCCAAGCCCTGCACTTTGTCTCTGTCATTATGGTGGTTGTAGAAGCAATGCTCCTCCCTCCTGTTGTGATTCTGGAGGTTATTTTGGTGGTTTCCTTGGCGATGCACTGTGGCGCTTCTCAGCAGCTGTTCTACCTCGCTGGCTGACAGCTCAGACACACAGCTCTGATCATGTGACCCCTAAAAGGAGAAAAAAATATCATTATTAGGAGAAAACATTCAAATGAAAATGGTAAAAAGGAAGTCATAATGTTGAAAGCACTCCATGCTCTGGCTCCAGCACACCACACATGCCAGTACTCAACCTCAGATCTGATGACAAAACTCTGCTAGCAGTCCCTCAATCTATGTTTAAAACTTAAACGGTGATTATGCATTTGCCATCAGGGTCCAAAAATAGATTTCCTATTGAAATCAGACATACTACCCTAGTCAGTATGTTTCCATGCACAGTTTAGTGGAGCTACAGTTATAGTTTCCTGAGGCCATTTAATGTGACTACTGTCCTTGTCTCACTATACAAGCACTGGGGAGAATCCATTTATTGATGGAAGCAGGCTTATGTCCAACTCCACCAAGTCAGGTGGAGATATGCCCTCTTTCTGCAAGTTTCTATAAACCTATATTATTTATACTGGAGCCTCAAGCTTTCCAATTTAGTATTTCGGTCAGTTTGTTATTGTTTTTTTTTTTTTTTTTTTGGCGTGAACATTTCAAAAATCCCCTGTGTTAGTTAAAGGGAATAAACAAGACTCATTGAGCTTTCAAAAAGTAAGTTTGTCTTGCTCTCCCTTCCTCTGCCTATTTATACCACAATGTGACATATGCACAAAGCAAAACAAAGCGTGAGCCATGCTATGCCATGCTCTGTTTGTGTACGGAAAAAAGAATTCATCCTTCATACTTGAGTCCAAATGAACATTTGTGTTAAGGATATTGCATTCACAAGAATAAGGCAGACAGTTGGACAACCCAAAAACATGATGCCTCCAGCCAGTGCTATCACTGGCACGGAGGCATAAAAATGTCATGAACTGCCAAGACCCTATCCCCTGCAACATTTAATTTCTACTCAGTATTGTGCAATCCCTTTTGCTATATTGATGTTGTTTTTCATTTAAAATCCTGTTTTAAGATTGTTTTGAAAATTGCCACATAAACAAAATGTTATTATCAGTGTTATTATTGATTCATCATTTCAATGAATGAAATTACCTCTGGCGAATTCAAGGCATAAACACACTTCCTGCCGTCGTCGTAAACCTTGTGGCCGGTGTGTTGGTGTACCTCGTCAGGAGGAACTGCTGCAGTGGACAGCACCGTGCTCTTCCCAGTCAGCAGGTTTTTAGTCACATTAATCTCCATGGCAAACAGAGCTGAGACACAGAAGACAGACAGACACAGTCCATATTAATGCCGGTATATGTTAACCAAATCTCACATCCTGCGGCTTCAGCTGCTGCTCTCTTGTGCAGGTTCCTTTTTGTTATTTTAATTAAACAACATATAACAACTTTACATCCCCCAAATCCTCAAACTTCAATCTTCAGTGAGAGTAAGAAACATTTAGTCCTCAGGCAGGTTTTACCAGCAGTGCATGCTTACAGCTCCTACAGAGGAGCTGCAGCCTCAATCACAGACTGTCTGTAAAGACAGACGACATGACGGCTCCCCAACTGAAAGCCCACAACACTGATTCATCAGCCCGCACCCTCCATGTGAGTGGATGGAACATGTGCCAAACTAATGACTACATTTTCCCAAAGACGGTTTCAGTCATTTTAGTTAATTGTTATCTCGCTGAGGTTTGTTCAAGTGATAATTTTTTGGGTACGACTGGTTTTAGTTACTTGATGCTATAAAAAGGCTGTATGTCATGATTGACAGCTGTGTGTGTGGTCGAACAGGTGTATGGGCGGGAACTTGATACCACGGAGACTGCTACTGCGCAGACTCCGGCTCCAAATAACATCACCAGCATGGCAGCAGCCGTATCGGGTATTGGCTTCTCTTTTGTACAGAGGGAGGAAGCGGAGAGGTGTCGTCCATCTTTATATACAGTCTATGATCTCACTCATCATCAGATAATTATTAGATCATTTTCCAAGGCCAATTTTTGAAGTATCCAGGTCTGGTATTTGCACATGTAAACACTATTAAGTAAATGCAGAGTTAATAAAATGCAGTACTCAATGTAAACCAGGACACTTTGGCTGGCAAAGACCTTAACCAAGGTTCTAAACACTAGGCTGGTCTCCATTAACCCTTATATTGCACAAATTGAAATTGCAAATGTAATATACACCAAATGGGAAACATGTCAGTTCTAAAAAAAATCCCATTTATTGCAAAAAAAGTTTTCACACTTACATGAGGTGGTATTTCAGGCAATTCAAAAAAGCCATATTTGGCAAAAGTGCAATCGAAACACTTCTCACGCATCCTTCTGTGTCAGCTATTTACACAGTTAAACAAAGTCACGGATGGTTACTTGATACTGTCCTTCAGCATTTTTACTCCAGTCCCGTCTGGCCGCATTCTAAATTGACGCCACCCATGGGCATTGCATGCGGATGCACCCGGTGCTGCCTAGCTGTCCACCGGTGCATAATAAACAACACTGATTATGTCGAAACGCCTACTTATTGGACGTCGTCCAGCCATGTTCTGGTTAGACGTGGAAGGTGGCTTTTGACATCACTTTTATACGTCAAAAGCACTGACAGAGAAGATATATGTGACGAGTTCAGAGTGAGAATAGGCTTTTAACTTCAATCCAGGACTATCTGAATATTCTGCAATTTTCTAATAAGCAAACTTGAAGAATGGCCAAACCAAAGCACACGCACATGTGAGAGCTGACAGTTTCTCTGCAGTCCTATGTTCAGAATCCCCTAAAATCAAACAGTAATGTAAAGGTAGATCAGTACCTTAAATGTTACCACCTGCCTGGCACCTCTTACTTTGAAGGTATCTTTTAGTGAACTCAAACCTTTCAAATATCCCAAACTAGTCGTTTGGCACCAACTCGAACAAATCCTCTGTTGTGTTCCCAACTTGCAAAGTTATCTCCTTAGAGAACCCTTCCTCTCACATTAACCCCTGTCAGGGTAACAGCTTATGTTGTCCAGCTTGGATGTAGAGACATTTACAAAGGTACAATAGATGCAAACGCTGCTGCTATTTCATTTAAAAAAAGTATCAAAATGTCCATAGAAACAAAATGCTTTTGCAGCACAATCACCTCTCAGCTCAGTACATTTACAGTACTGTACAATGTAGTACAATGTTTTTACCAGAATGCACAGCTTCTGTTTGATGTCAGCCTGGCTAGCAACAAGACAGCAAGGTGCAAAGGTAAACCAGTACCCTTTTTCCACCAAAATGCACACAGGTTTTTTAAACATGAGTAAATAAAGTACAGTGGAAACGAGGCTTAGGTCTCCACTGTAATCCAAGTGGACTCTGTCTGCTGTCTTCTACAATGGGGCAAGCTACGGGCTGAACAGACACATTTCAAGTGAGTGTTTAATACTAAAACCCAAGTTTTAGCAGAGTAGTCCCTTTAAGTTCTTTACCATCAAACTACAGAACTATGAGTGAGCTTTTTTATATCATAATGTGCAAAGTACAATGTGCTGACTGACTTTACAAGAATGTATTGAATGCTCACTCTTTCTTGGTATGCTGGGTTCACAGTGTTTGTCGGCTGGTAAGGAGAGGGATTCTGGGACATCAGGGGTCACTGTGTGATTTGTAAGGGCTCTGTGGGACAGAAAAAACACATCTGTAAACACATATTCTGCTGATTTGGGTTAAAACATCAGGATGGTGTCATAACTTACCAGGAACAAAGCTGTCCTGGGCCTCCTGGAGGACACAGAAAAAATATAAGTCGGTATAACAGAAGCACTAAAATAAAGGTCTGTGTGTGTGTGTGTGTGTGTGTACCTTGATGATGTCCCCTGGACTTTTTCTCCACAGCCTTGAGTCTGTTGAGGATGAAACTCTCATTGGTGGAGATCACAGACTCCTCTCTCTCCAGAGACGCCACCTCCATCTCTATCCTGATGTGACAGAGGAGACAGTCAAGTTCAACAGCGCATATTTTTAGTTTGGCTTTTAATTGAACTTTTTTTTTAGTAACTGACAGTTTTATCAATACACGGTAGTCTGTTTCACAGTTTTACTACTTATATATATATATATATATATATATATATATTCATTTACCTCTTATTACTGTTTGAGTATTTCACTTTTATTATTACTATTGTCATTTTATTTATTTTTTTACATATTTATTTATGTTTATCTTTCTATCTATAGGTTTTATACTGCCTGGCATTTCCTGGGGGGTATTCCAGAAAGGGGGTTCAAACCCTGAACTCTGAGTTGATCTACTCTGAGATGGGAAATTCTGAGTATTTGGTTCCAGAACAGCTGATCTGAATTAGTTGAATCAACTCTGAGTATGTTCACCCTGAGTTCAGCGTGATACCTCAATTCACCATGGCAACTGCTGAAAAAAGAAACCACGCTACTTTACCTCATTGGAACTAGAGGTCCTAATGCTGCCTACTGCATGTATGAGCAAAATGTGGGGATGGTACTTTTATTTAGCTAACTGATATTTGATTATTGATGTGTTAACTGTCTTTTATTGTATGGTAGTATTTTATGTGTGTGTGTGTGTGTGTGTGTGTGTGTGTGTGTGTGTACCTGTGGATGTTGAGCTGCAGCGCTCTGGTCTGCTGCTGGTCAGACAGAAGGCTCTGTCGCTGTGTGGAGTCTGTTGCATTGTGGGAAGCTGAGTCCTGCAGCAGCCACTGCTCTCTCAGAGATTTTTTCTGATGATTTCAGAGGACAGAACACAGGCTTCAATCATGTTCATTAAGATCTCTTTAATTGGAGTTTGGGTTTATACACATGCACAATAATATTCTCATGTAACTCCCAGTAAAACAGTATTCTGAGTTTAATGTGGGTCAGATAAATAGTAAATTCCATTAAGATATTCCCAATTAAGCCGTTTTCCCACTGTAGCATGTTATGATTAAGACACCGATGCAACACATTACCGGGGCGGCTGTGGCTCTGAGGAGGAGCTGGTCGTCCTCTAATTGGAAGGTCATTGGTTTGATTCACGGATCCTCCGGGCAACATGTTGAATTATCCTTGGGCAAGATACTGAACCCCAAATTGCCCCAGAAGCTGCCTCATCGCAGTGTGCATGCATATGAATGGTTACTACCTAGTAGGTGGTACCTTGTATGGTAGCCTCGGCCACCAGTGTGTGAATGTGTGTGTGAATGGATGAATGTGACATGTTCTATAAAAGCGCTTTAGGTTGTTCAAAAAGACCAAAAATACACACAAAATACAAGTACAGTCCATTTACCATTTCCATCTTGTCTGTTAACTGCCCATCAACAGTTTGCAGGGCTGCTGTCGAGATGCATGAGAAAAGCCCACATTTCTGGTCATGAGGAGAAATGCACCTGCATTTAACCCTTTGAGACCTGGATCAGTCATTTTGTTGTGCAGCATTCAGATGCCTTTCACATGTAATGAAACCACTGAACTCTGAGCAAATTGGTTTATTATTTATTTAAAAACATGAGGGACAAGGCAATTAGCACCTTGATAAGCAATGCCCTGCAAATCGTAAAAATAAGTAGTTTTAGAAAACTATTAACAATAGCTAGGGAAAAATGTTCATAAAAACTAAATTTAGAATTATATATTGATTATATATTATATATGTAATTATATATTGAAAGATATTGAAGCACTTAACAATTCATTTCCTTGTTTTTTGTTTTTTACTTTACTTTTTTTTCTGTTCTTTTCTGGCTAATTTTGAGGTGATCTTCTTTTAACTTTTTTTTACTAAAAAGCAAATTAGCTATTTCTGGTCTTTTCTTCTCAAATTGCTTCTTGCCTTCTTCCCATTTTTTTGACAGATAATAAAGTTGTTGTTTTTTTTACAGGTTTCAAAGGGTTAAACATTATAAAAGACTTGGATATCAACAGGGTTCTGGATATGCACAAATATCACTGACCTTTTCAAGACAGTGAAGAAAGAGAAAAAAGAGACACGCTATGTGCACAGCCAAATAAGTCTGCCACCAGTAAAAATGGTGAAAAAATTATATTTTGATGCAAAAAAGAAAATGGCATAAGCAGCTCCAGCTGTTCTACTTTTTCATATTTTGGCGTTATTCTGGCACGTTAATCACAGTATGCACAGCTGTAATGGAAACAGGAATATTAGCAGCATATTCATTTTTATTAACCATGTACATAGCGTAGTAGGTATATCTTGTTTGTTTGGTTTTTTAAGGACAAAAAACAGATACTTTTTTGCATGTAAAAGTACTCATTGTTGTGATTTAACTAATGAGTGCACATGACAGCAGCTGATCAGTGACGTCACAGGAAGAATTCTATGAACATTTGTGGACAAACAGATGGACAGAGGGATTATTCATGCTAATAAGAGATCATACCCATCCATGCAAACGGTTTAGCCCACACCTCACACCTGGTGTTAGAACATTTATAATCTACTGAGACAATGTGTGAATCAGTGAGGGGAACCTTTAGATGCTGCAGTTTGAGTTTTTTCTTGGTCCAGTTCCAGTTTCTTCTGCCTGATGTCTTCCTGAATGCGATGCTTCTCCTGTTACATCACAGACAAACACGAGTCAATGTACAGAACTGTGACAAAACATTCACATCATAAATCAGCTGATGCACAGCATGTTACATGTATTTTAATTAATGTTTAGGTTAGTTTAGGTTATAGCTACAAAATGTCATTGTTTAACTTGAGCAGATATAGGGCAGAGCAGAGCTAAGCCTTACAGTGATAGCCTGCAGCCTCTCCTTCAGCAGGTCAGACTCCTCCATACTGCTGCAGGACAGAGGAAATAAGAGAAAGTGGACAAAAAATAAATATGTCAGACACCTTTTCCCACAATTCAACATAGAAAAGACATACTGCTTTGAATCAAAACATTAGCCCCAGCCAGATAACTGTTAGTATACACATGTACAAACTGTACAGATGGATTCAATCAAGCAGGAAAAAGACCAATTTCTGGGATCAAGATCCAGATCTTTTCAAATTCCCTGAGCTGCTGAACAAAGTCTTATTGACCTCACTGCACTATTCTTCACTCTAAACTGGATTCCCTGTTTTTTAATCTAATGAAATAAAACAGGCATTGCAATGACAACAACAAAAGATAGTTCCCGTAGCTTCAGCCATTACTTAACCAGGAATACTGATAAAAAGAAACACAGTGCCCTGTCACTCTGCAGTGCCCCGTCTCTGTGCAGGACTCTGTCACTGTGCAGGACTCTGTCACTGTGCAGTGCCCCGTCTCTGTGCAGGACTCTGTCACTGTGCAGTGCCCCGTCTCTGTGCAGGACTCTGTCACTGTGCAGTGCCCTGTCACTGCGCAGTGCCCCGTCTCTGTGCAGGACTCTGTCACTGCGCAGTGCCCCGTCTCTGTGCAGGACTCTGTCACTGTGCAGGACTTGTCACTGTGCAGTGCCCCGTCACTGTGCAGTGCTCTATCACTGTGCAGTACTTGGGCTTTGGGGTTCTGCAAAGTCAAGCAAATTTGAAAAATATCCCTCAAGGTTTTTTTGAGATATGCGGTCAAAAGAATGAGATAAATGCAAGGTCAGCATGACCTTGACCTTTAACCACTAAAATCAGATCAGTTCATCCTTGAGTAAAAGTAAATGTTTTTGCCACATTTAAAGACATTCCCTCCAGGAGTTTATGAGATGTGTTTACAAGAATGATACATATGCAAGGCCACAGGGACCTTGACCTTTGACCTATGTCCAGTAACATCTAATCAGTTCATCCTTGAGTCCAAGTGAACGTTTGTGCCAAATTAAAAAAAAAACAAACCCCTAGGTTTTCTTGAGATGTTGCATTCACAAGAATGGAGTGGACATACGAGGACAGATGGAGGGACAGACAGAATGGATGGACAACCCATAAACATAATGCTTCTCATAATGGTATTTAACACGGAAGCATAATAAAGGTATTAATGCCAGAATATAATATTCCCACATTCAAATTTTGACTTTAAGTGAACAGAGAGGCAATATCAGCACAATAAACTTACATTAAGTTAATATCTGTTCAAGCTGGGATTTCTAATATCACACTGGATAGTTGAATAAATAATAATGCATCATATTTAAATTGTTATATTTTCTGAGTAAAATCTGAATATGCAACATAACCAGTTCCATGTCTCTATCAGGAATGTATGCTATAATGTTTCCTCTGACGCTGAAACACAGTAATAAGTAAGTTACAAGTTTCAGGGTATAATAAGTTAGAACAGTGACTCATTTCAAAATTTTTCATATGATATCATAAGAAATCTATACCTGGGGCCCTTTAAGTTTTGGCCCCATACAGCTGTATCTTTTGCCCAATGGTAAAGTATGCCTCTGGTGTTTTTACTGTGAACCAGAGTGCATTTCAAGGGTGTTTCTGCAGTGACTGGCTGAAACCTCTGTGTGTGAGACAGCTCTGTCATGGCAGGTGTGTTGCACAAGACTCAAAGAAGCTCAGTGTCAGTTGTGAAGCTGTATGTATAAGCGCTTGTATAAGGCACAGCACTCACTTATTTTATCAAGAGACAACAGTCTGACAGGAGCGTTGATTTACAAGACTCTCCTTTAACTACAGCTGCTCTGTCAGTTTGTGTGTGTGTGTGTGTGTGTGTGTGTGTGAGTGTGTGTATGTGTGTGTGTGTGTGTGTGTGTGTGTGTGTGTGTGTGTGCGTGCGTGCGTGTGTGTGTATGTGTGTGGTCTCCCCTTCCTGCCACTCACTCAGACCAGCTGTCTGCCACATACAGTTTCAAACAGTGTTTTGATCATCTTGGAAGCGATGCTGCATCATGTTTTAGCCTAAATCTTTCTCCGGACACATTGATATGATCACATTTCTGGCTGGATTACGTATACAGTATATATTATGGATACTGTCAATGATTGTGATCAAATGATGTTTGTAATGTTTATACTTTTCACGACCTGTCTAAAAGTGTGCCAGCTGCTAGCAGGAGAGGATCTGTGGCCCCTGTTCAGACAAACTCAGCCCTCTGGCTTTTTATAAACTGCTGGGTCAAATCTTTTATTTCCATCAGTGGGTCAGAGGGCTGTCTGCAGGGGCAGAGCTGATGTCTGCTGCTGCAGCTGTCCGTGGTGTGCACCATGTCAGTGCCTTGCTGTGATTTGAATGACTTAATACTCAGTGTTTTTTTCTGCAGTCTGTGGTTTAAAATTACAACAGAGAATTAGAGCAATGTTAAAAATAAATAAAAAAATCAAGATTATAGTCATAATTTGGAGCGGAAAAAGTCTTAATATTACAAGATTAAACTCAGAAATTTGCAAGAACTAGATTTATGTGTTAATTTACGAGAGAAAAAGTTGTAATTTGTAATTAATTGATAAAATTCATACATTTACAAGAAAGAAGGTGCAGACTAAGGTTTTTTTTTACAGTTTTAAGTTCAAAAAATGGATATTTTATGTTTATGATTAGGACTGATGTTGGTTTAAAAATTAAACTAAATAAAAGTAGTGAATATTAATAATGTATACATTTTTTTAAATTTGAAAAGTGCATTTTGTGCGTCCCTAAAGGGTTAACTGAGTCCTGGTTAGAAACAGAAAATAGAGGCAGACGCGTGTCTCTGTGGACGCGTGTCTCTGCAGACTCAGGCTCAGGCAGGTGTTGCATGGTCTCGGTCAGAGTGAAATATGATGTTTTTATCGTGTCTGCAGCTCTGCGTGTGTCATATCCTGATTAGACATATCCTATCCCAGACAGATGTTGAAAAATTAGAACATGCATTTGTCACCTCTAGGCTAGATTACTGAAATTCCCTATCATTCGGTTGCCCCAACAAATCACTTAGGTCGCTCCAACTGGTGCAGAACGCTGCTGCGCGTGTTCTAACGGGAACCAAGAAAAGGGACCATATTTCTCCTGTTTTAGCTTGATTGCCCATAGTTAGGCTGACATAGGTTTAACCTGCTGGGGGACTTTCTATAGCGGTCAGAGAGCAGTGGGGACTAACACTACTCTCTGAACTTTATATTTAAGCCATAATAGCTGATTAGTGACCCTAGTTTCGTTAGTGTGTATATTCTTAGAGCACAAGTTTCTTGCGTCAGTTGAAATCCCCGTCCGTTGAACTGCACTATGCTAATCCCGTTGCCTCTCCAGAGCATTCCTACTCCCTTGTTTCCTAGCTTTCCCGGATCCTGGCTGCAACCCTGGCTGTGCCTGATTGTGGTGATATCTGTGCTGGCACTGTGACCCTGCCTTTGGTTGTGCTCGTGCTGTGGCTGCACTGATACCGTACCCCTCGCTCACCCTGATTGTGCTCTCGGTCCTGGTTGCACCGATGCTGTGATCATGGCTGACTCTTATTAGTATCATAACAGACCCACAATGACCCACAATATCATCATAGAGTGCATTTGATAATTTCACACCTATCATTACTGTATTATGACATGCATCTGTTTCCACTATTGCGTATGAGTTTAATCATGTATGAGTTTAAGTATGAGTTTAATCAGTATGAGTTTAATCATGTAGTATGAGTAAAGTTTAATCACATAGCCTAATATTACATCACATAATATTCCAGCTCTTTTCACATAACTTGAAGAGTTTATTTTCATAATATTACAACATTTTGTGAATTAACACTTAATAACATACTTCATGACAGTTCTTAGGGTCAAATACAGTTCCTCTCATCCTCATCTTGTTTACATCAATGTTGTACTGTTCTATACCAATACTGACTCTTTTTTTAAAGGAATGCAATCAAAGACTCATCTTATCCCTTTCACCCAACACTCTATTCCCTTTCACAAAAACATGTAACATGTCGTCAGTGCTATCATTGCAGTTTAGCCAGCAGAGTCAGTTGTTAACACTCCTCAGTCTGTCAGCTGCAGAGAGTACATGACAGCTTAGCAGATGTTTCTGTGGAGTCGGAATAAATTACACTATTTGTTCAACTGTTCAACACTGTGTCTCAGGTATAAAAGCGTTTCTAACAGCTATTTAATAACCCATTGAAGGGATCCTTGTTACTAAACACTTCTGTGCAGCACAGGACCTCCAGAGCTGATTTGATTTACCACAGCACAAAATAAAATAAATGTTTAAAACACCAGCCTTTGGGTTCATGTCCCACCTGCTGTATGTTTATAGAACACTAATACGTCCTCTATCACCACAGAAAATAGTCTGCTAACAAAAAGCCATCAATTAACCCTTTGACATCTAGGGGGAAAAAGAAAGAAAGAAAAAAGAAAAAAACTTCTAATTTGCATAGTAACATTTAAATTTACTTTACATAATTATTAAAATTTTTGAGTATTTTTTTTAGGTCATTTACCTTTTTAAACTAATTTTCAGGTGATTTCTTTGTATTTTTTACTGATTTCTTGATATTTTTTGCTTCATTTCTTCTTTTGTTGCTCACTGTCTTCTTCCCATGTTTTCGAAAGCTAATTGGTGCAATTACTTACAAAACATGGGAAAAGGTAATGAGCGACTTTGTCAGACATGTTACATACAGTACATTTCAAGAAATTAGTAGATTTAGACAATTATTTGAAAAAGATAAGTGAAATTTTCCAGGGGAAAAAAAGACATAAATGCGAGATTATTTTTTTTATAACTATCATAATTACATATTTAAAATCATATCCCAAAATTATTATGATTTTTTAGGCACATTTTCAGGTCATTTTCTTTTTTTCTTTCTTTTTTTCTTACTAATTTTCAGGTACTTTTCTTGTACTTTTTACTAATTTCTTTTGTAGCTCATTGCCTTCTAGCCTTCGTGCTGTGTGTTTAATATAGATGTGGGTCAGGAGAGTTTATAGCGGGGTTCAAACATGTTGACATGTATAAGGGGGTCAGGGGGTGGAGGGTATTCTTAGAAGGAGACATACACATTTACTGCTTCTATTTCCAGGTCACCATTTGCCAAACTGAGTTGAAATCCATGTGGCCACTGTAAGGCCTATATCTGCTGCTGCTGTTCCAATACTCTCTGCGCCTCCTGGATGAAAGCTCTGCAGTAAATACTCCATTAACAAACAGCATGCCAACATTATTGACCCACTGCCTCAGGTCAACCAGGAGAAAAGGGGCTCAGATTAATTTTGCTCTAAGTCACCTTAACAAAGTCCATCCACAGTGAGGGACAGGGACTTACTGTTCTGCCCTAACTCCCTCAAACAAGGCGTCCATCCTGTCAGCCCGAGGCGGGGGCTTAATCTGACCCACCTCTAGTCACACTGACTGTCAGTCACACACTCCTCTGTTTATCCAGTTGGCTGTCGCATCATCTCCACAATGAAGGAAAACACATTTGCCAACCAGCCTGTCAGTAATCAATTAGAATGACTGACTCTTATACCACTCCTACAAAATAAAAGAAGAGCAGAGCTTATATGAGCCTGTCAGTCAGTCAGTCAGTCAGTCAGTAAAGCAGTGGGCAAAGTGACCTAATCTGCTCATGAGGCTGCTAATCTGTGTAAACCATCTGCTTGCCAGCTAGAGCATAGACACAATGACCACGTGGGCTGATCAGAAAACTGCACTGTGCTCAGTACCTGCAAATTATCTGGGTTTTTTTCAAGTGGTTAGAAAAATATATTACTTTATGCCACTGATATCATATTATCACTGTGGGGCTCCTCTATTAAAGTTGTTCTATAATGAAATAGAACAGAGTTGCATTTTTTTAAATTAATCATCTCTAAAACATTGACCCTTTAAAACCTGAGCAAATTGTCTGTCTTGTCTTTAAGAGGAAAATTTAATTTTAAAATTCACAGCGTGCGGACACCTATGAAAGTTTTTTGTATTTCAATCTGTGGTGTCAAATTACAGAATAGTTTAGAGTTAAAGCAATGCTCAGTCATGAACTACTTTAAAAAGATATACAAGGATATGATTTTCATGAGGTGCATGGATGAAGAAGGGGTTTAACAGTCACCAGCTGTTTACTGCGATTATTGTATAATTATCTATTTTGTACTATTTTGTAGAATTATTTCCTTTTTCTATCTCTTCCTTTTTTTCTGGAAATAACATGCATGTGTTTACAAAGTTTATATAGTTTAACGTTCAATCTACATAAAAATAGTAGGGGTGATATTTAATATGTTTGCACTTCTTTACACTCCTTTTCAGATATGTCTGTATGTTTGTGTTTACGTGTACATTCTTTTTTAACATGTTCGAAATAAAATTTCAGTTTATTTTTTTTTAAAAACATCACATGAAGTCAATGAGAAACAAAGAAAAATAACCCCAAAATTAAGAAAGAATTGGTTTTACAGAGTTATTAAAAAACAAGGAAATTACCTGGCCAAATTGCTTAAAAATTACAAAAAATGTTTAATAACAATAATAATAATAATAATAATAATAATA